>NC_140166.1:77007187-77064687 GCF_963971535.1 Notolepis coatsorum | reverse complement strand
GTGTATGTGTGTGTGTGTGTATGTGTGTGTGTGTGTGTGTGTGTGTGTGTGTGTGTGTGTGTGTGTGTGTGTGTGTGTGTGTGTGTGTGTACCCTTGAGGACTGATAATACACCAACAGATGCGGTCACTGGTGAGAAATCAGCTGAAACTCATTACACACCAAACCCCTGAAGAGGCACTGTGTGTGTGTCTTCTTGTCTGTCTGTGTGTGTGCGACTGTGCGTATGTGTCTGCGACTCTGCGTGTCTTTCTATGTGTGTCTGTGTGTCTGTGTCTATGTGTGTGTGTGTGTGTGTGTGTATGTAGGTATGTGTGTGTGTGTGTGTGTCTTCTTTTCTGTCTATCAGTGTGTGTGTGTGTGTGTGTGTGTGTGTGTGTGAATATGTATGTGTGTGTGTGTGTGTGTGTGAATATGTATGTGTGTGTGTGTGTGTGTGTGAATATGTATGTGTGTGTGTGTGTGTGTGTGTGTGTGTGTGTGTGTGTGTGTGTGTGTGTGTGTGTGTGTGTGTGTGTGTGTGTGTGTGTGTGTCTGGCCCAGAGCATGTACTATAATACCATCCAGGAGGCCTGACCCAACAACCTCCCAGTGAGAGTGGGCAAGTCAGCAGAGGTCCAAACAATGTCAACAACACCAACACCAACACCAACAACACCAACCACACCAACAACACCAACCACACCAACAACACCAACAACACCAACCACACCAACCACACCAACCACACCAACCACACCAACAACACCAACAGCAACCACACCAACAACACCAACCATACCAACAACACCAACAACACCAACAACACCAACCACACCAACCACACCAACAACACCAACCACACCAACAACACCAACCACACCAACAACACCAAGCACACCAACAACACCAAGCACACCAACAACACCAAGCACACCAACAACACCAAGCACACCAACAACACCAAGCACACCAACACCAAGCACACCAACAACACCAAGCACACCAACACCAAGAACACCAAGAACACCAACCACACCAAGCACACCAACACCAAGAACACCAACCACACCAAGCACACCAACACCACCAACAACACCAACCACACCAACACCAAGCACACCAACAACACCACCAACAACCACACCCCACATACACAACTTTCAATGGCCACAATCCACGGTGCTGGACTGACACCATTAAGCCATTGTTGAATGAATCATGCATCTTCTATTAGATCCCTATTGATTGATCCCCATTGATTTTCTCATTGTACACACACCTCTGTGGGGGTCGACACAGGACTGGGTGGGGGAACTGTCTTGCATTTTTATGTTGCCGTTTCATTCATATGAAATAATGAAAATAGTCATAAGAATAGAAAACGGCTGACACATTGACCACATCTGGCCTGACTGGCTGAGACCTAGCATTAAAACAGCATGGGTGACTCACAGCACCAATGTTGCCATGGGCTATTCAGCTCCTGGAGACAATGCTACTTCTTCTAACAATGAGATTCTTCTCCCAATAGTAACCATTTTCAAAAATGTCTCTATGGTGACACTGACCCATTATCTTTGTATCATTCTAACCTTGAGACCAGTGAGAAGGCTACTAGCTTCATACTTGACCTTGAAGTTGTTCTTCCTGATCAGTCATATAACCTGATCTGTGTATATTGAGCAATCACAGATTTATCTCATTACTGGGAAAAAATGGATGCAGTTCCAAGAACTGAATGGACAGGCTGTTTGTCAACAGCTGACCGAGTTCCAAAAACCTTTTATCCACAACAGCTGAGTGGAGAGATAACTGAGAGAGTACACAGGCTACATCAGGGTAGCAGTGGTGCAGGCAGAGGGCTGGTGGTTGGAGTACACAGGGTCACAGGCTACATCAGAATAGCGGTGCAGGCTAGTACCATTTGGGGGTAAGCTCACTGGAAAACGAACAAACTCAGAAAGGTACCAAAGAAAATGGCCTGTTATTGAATATGAATTTTTATTTTGCTGTAATTTTTACGCTCCATTCATTTCGTTGTTGAGCTGCCTGATGAGATTAGTTTGACGAGGGATTGAAGAGTACAGTGCAGGCTTTTTTTTCTAAAATGTTGTATCACCCCCTGTAGTGTTGTAGTACCCCCTGTAGTGTTGTAGTACCCCCTGTAGTGTTGTATCACCCCCTGTAGTGTTGTAGTACCCCCTGTAGTGTTGTAGTACCCCCTAAACAATACAAACAAAATTATGGTAATTTCTCCCTTTTAATCTAAGTTTATGTTAATTTATCCAATACATTTTGGTCCCCTGAAATGGGGGGGGGGGGGACTATGTACAGTATATAAACGGCTACAATTCCTACAGCACACGGTTCACCTCATGTGGGCGTAAACACCCACGCATTATTAACCCTTTCACTGCCACACGACAGAAGGTTAACCCTTTACTATCACACAACCGACCGGTCGCGTGGCAGTGAAAGGGTTAACCGGCTGTCGTGCGGCAGTGAAAGGGTTAACCTTCTGTGTGTTGTCACAGTGAAAGGGTTAACCGTTTTGGTAGTGCGGCGGTGAAAGGGTTAAAGCTGAGAGACTTCAAGCACGATTACAAAAGCCCCTCCCGGTTGAAACCCCTCGTGCACACACATGTAATAACCTAAATATATCCAGATTGGAGACTGTTCAGCAGCAGGGTCAGAGGTCGGGACAGTCAAAGGTTAGGGGTGAGGGGTGAGAACACAAAAGGTAGAACAGGCTTCGTTCAATTACAAGGTTCTGTCAATTACATTTGAGACCCGACCCTTAACCTGGGTGGGGGGTGGGGTGGGGAGGGGGGGGGGGGCGGCGGCGCGGCGTTGAAGCCCCCAGGGACAGTGGGGACAGCTGGGGCTAAAGGTCAGGATAACCAGGTAGTAGACTCATCTGTGCTCCAACAACAAAGGAAGAGATGCTGCTTTAAGTGCAGGATATCATAGAGGAGAGGAGGAGGAGTGGCCCTCTTTTAGAATACAAAATAAAACATCTAGTTAAAAGGTGCTGTAAGTGTTTTTTCTTTTTTTTGTTAAAATAAGTGGTCTACATTCCGACACCTCCAACACTGATATAGAGTGTTTGGTCAGTAACATGCGTCTCCCAGTTCCTGGAGAGAACTCCCCACTGCAAATACTTACTTGAAACAAGTAAAATATTCTGCCAGCTAATTTGGCTTGGCAAGATTTCTTGAAATAAGTAAACATATCTAGGGTTATCTCTCCCGATTGGATAAAGTGGGTAGGAATACCAGGACATTTATTTTCTGTTTACTGCAGAGCAGAGGGCCTGGGAGACCCATGTTACTGACCAAACACTCTATATCAGTGATGGCTGTCAGAATGGAGAGCTACTTAACACTTATTTTAACTAAGAAAATACCACTTACAGCTCCTTTAATGGCCCAAACTATGATGTTTCCGTCAAACAGAGCTTCATCCGGCCTGGTGGTATTCCTAGAAAAATTTCCAATAAAAAATGACTGTAAAAACTATTAAAGGGGAACACCACCCAAATTACTCATGTACCCATGCTGGCCTGGGATCAGATCTAGTCTCCCTCTCAGTCTTCCCACTGTCTCAATAAAGAACCATCTCTCCCGTGTCTCCCTCTCAGCCTTCCCACTGTCTCAATAAAGAACCATCTCTCCCGTGTCTCCCTCTCAGCCTTCCCACTGTCTCAATAAAGAACCATCTCTCCTGTGTCTCCCTCTCAGCCTTCCCACTGTCTCAATAAAGAACCATCTCTCCTGTGTCTCCCTCTCAGCCTTCCCACTGTCTCAATAAAGAACCATCTCTCCTGTGTCTCCCTCTCAGCCTTCCCACTGTCTCAATAAAGAACCATCTCTCCTGTGTCTCCCTCTCAGCCTTCCTAGTGTCTCAATAAAGAACCATCTCTCCTGTGTCTCCCTCTCAGCCTTCCCACTGTCTCAATAAAGAACCATCTCTCCTGTGTCTCCCTCTCAGCCTTCCCACTGTCTCAATAAAGAACCATCTCTCCTGTGTCTCCCTCTCAGCCTTCCCACTGTCTCAATAAAGAACCATCTCTCCTGTGTCTCCCTCTCAGCCTTCCCACTGTCTCAATAAAGAACCTTCTCTCCTGTGTCTCCCATATTCTCTGTCTCCCTCTCAGCCTTCCTACTGTCTCAATAAAGAACCTTCTCTCCTGTGTCTCCCATATTCTGTCTCCCTCTCAGCCTTCCTACGGTCTCCCTAAAGAACCTGCTCTCCTGTGTCTTCTCTCCTGTGTCTCCCTCTCAGCCTTCCTACTGTCTCAGTAAAGAACCTTCTCTCCTGTGTCTCCCCTACTCTGTCTCCCTCTCAGCCTTCCTACTGTCTCAATAAAGAACCTTCTCTCCTGTGTCTCCCTCTCGGCCTTCCCACTGTCTCAATAAAGAACCTTCTCTCCTGTGTCTCCCATATTCTCTGTCTCCCTCTCAGCCTTCCTACTGTCTCAGTAAAGAACCTTCTATCCTGTGTCTCCTCTACTCTGTCTCCCGCTCAGCCTGCCTAGTGTCTCAATAAAGAACCTTCTCTCCTGTGTCTCCCTCTCAGCCTGCCTAGTGTCTCAATAAAGAGCCTTCTATCCTGTGTCTCCTCTACTGTGTCTCCCTCTCAGCCTTCCTAGTGTCTCAATAAAGAACCATCTATCCTGTGTCTCCCTCTCAGCCTTCCCACTGTCTCAATAAAGAGACAAGGACACAAAGTGTCACAGATGCAAAGAATCCATCGTGACATCGAGCTGACACAAAGTGTCATGCCTGTGAGCTGCCACTAGAGGCGGAGTAGCTACCCACGAGTCACAGAGTGAGTCAGTTAATGACACTGCAGGTCTATGAGGTGATTCACATCTAATGAATAAAATAAAATAAAATAGATAATAATAAGGGGAGGGGAATGAAGAGCCTACTCTACTTAGTAACTTAAATAGATGCGTTTACCGTGAGGGGAAGTCCGTCATGAAGAGTTCTGGGACCAGCTCCTGTAGTGGGACTGGCTGCTCAGGATGCTGGGGACACACTATGTGCTCCTTCTCCACTGCTGCCAACACGCAGTTCTCCATGTTGAAGTAGTGCACTCCTCCTCCTCCTCCTCCCCTGGCTCCCCCGGCACCGGGCCCGTTGGGTGGGGGCTCCCCCTGGGGCGGCCCGTGGCAGGGGCGGCCCGTGGAGGCGCAGGTGGGGCAGGGCGCGTACTGCTCTATCAGCAGGGTGCCGTCACTCTCGCTGGCCGTCAGAGCTGCGGGACGAATGCCGGAAATGGGAAAGAGAAGAAGACGGATTAGCGATCCGACACGGGGACATGTGTTCCTTCAGCACATCCCTCCTGGATACAAGATAAGATAAGATTTAAATCTTAATTTTTTTTTTACCTTAGTTGCTATTGCATGTACATATTTGTGTTTTATTACACGTACATGTACATACATACCAACTATTCGCCTGTTTTATTCTCCACCCATCGATCATCCCATAGCAACACTACTATCACCGACATCCAAGAAAGGGGGATCCCACCTTGAACGGCCCTTCTATGGTTTCTCTCCTCCACATTGCCTGTGGTGCTTTCTTCCTATTGCTATGTTTTTTGTGAGTTTTTCCTTACCTTCGCTGGGGTATGTCGGAGTGTTGCATTTATTTATTTTACATTTATTTTGGATTTCATGGTGGGTTTTTTGAGGGTTTTTTGTTCTTGATTTATTGTGATGTTTCTGAGTTGTTTGAGAGTTGTCCGGCCCATGGGGACATTAACTTGTGATTTCGGGCTTTACAAATACATTTTATTTTATTTGATAAGATAAGATATTCCTTTATTGATCCCCATTGGTGAAATTCAGGGATCATAGCAGCATGGGGGGGAGGTGAGGTACAGTTATGGGCATGGTAATAGAAATACATAAACACAGGCAATAAAATTATAGTACAGTAGAAAAGTAAAAATAGGCAGTGTAAACAATATAATTAACGCTGAATATACGCATGTGAGCAAGTTGTGGATGATTGTGGACTTCAGGAGGTCGGGGGTCAAGGACTACAGCCCCCTCAGCATCGACGGGGCACCGGTTGAGAGAGTCAACAGTTTCAAGTACCTCGGAGCCCACATATCCGAGGACTTGACATGGAACACACACATTGACAGTGTTGTGAAGAAGGCACGACAACGCCTCTACTTCCTCAGGCGCCTAAGGAAGTTCCAAGTCAGTCAGAAGATCCTTAAGAACTTCTACTCATGTACAATAGAGAGCATCTTGACTGGCAACATCACCTCCTGGTTTGGGAATAGCACTGCACAAGACCGAAGCAGACTACAATGAGTGACACGTTCAGCCGAACGCACAATTGGAGGGGGGCTTCCCACCCTCCAGAACATTTACAACAAGCGGTGCAAGGGGAAGGCTAAGAGAATTATTACGGACTCGAGCCACCCGAACAACTGCCTCTTTGAACTGCTGCGGTCAGGCAAGCGATACCGGAGTCTCAAGGCGAGCACAGAAAGACTCAGAAGAAGCTTCTATCCCCAGGCCATCAGGCTGCTAAACGAACAGTGAACACTACACAACAACAACCATCAAACGCACATAGCACACACATCCACACGCACACACTCACTTTAAACAAACACACTGTAGCACCCACTCCACACACTTTATAGCACACACCCACTTTAAACAAACACACTGTAGCACCCACTCCCCACACTTTATATTTATTGATGAAGGATTGCACTACAACTCGTACACCTTACTGTAAATTGTACCTAAATTGTACCTCATCCCATTTCTGCTTTGCACTATATAGTACTGTACATTAGTACACTGCATAGTATTGTATATTATATGGTAACTCAGTTACGTCTATTCTGCATCGAACATTGTACATATGTCTATACTGAACACTGTGACCTCATTTTCTACTTCTAAATTACATGCTATACTATGTTATTTGATACTATCTTGTCTAGCACAGTCTCTGGAGCGTAACAGTAAGAAGCATTTTGTATGAAAGTATTCTGTACTTCTGTATGACAACTATTAAAGAAACTTGAAACTTGTAGGCAGTGTGATCAAATGTGCAGATGAGGGTCGGTATGCCCATAATAATATAATCAGTTATATTATACATTACACAAGTACACATTATTATTCTCCTATGCTCTGAGAGATCAGAGCACAGGGTTGCCACGCACATCACACACGCACGCACGCATCACCCCTCACTCCTCCTCACAACATCTCCGCTCCGGCCAGGCAAACCTCCTCCAGCGCCCAAGGACCAAACTCTGCACTATGGGAGATCAGGCTCTCTGCTGTCCCTGACCACAGACTGTGGATGCTTTTAAGAAGGGCCTCAAAACTCACCTTTTTAGCCTTTTGTTGATTTTTATCAAATGTTCAGCTCCACACATTTTATGTTCTTTTACCAGTTTTATTTATTCCATGTTTCCCTTACTCTGTTACTAGTTTTAGCGTTCTTTTGACTCCCGGCTAGCTTTAGTCTTGCCTATTTTTTTTTATTCTTTCTTTCTTTTACTCTTGCTAGTTTTTATGTTCTTTTAAAATGTAGCGCTTTGAGATTTGCTCCACAATTATAAAGCGCATTACAAATCAAATAAAGAACCTTCTCTCCTGTGTCTCCTCTACTCGGTCTCCCTCTCAGCCTTCCTACTGTCTCAATAAAGAACCGTCTCTCACACACGCACGCAAACACACAGCTGCAGCTGAGATCACCATGATGCAGAGTTGTGACACAGCCAAGCAGCAGCACAGCTCCACCGGGAGCCTGATGACTGCTAACACTGATGACTCACTCAGTGTCTACACCACCGCTGTGAAGCTGCAGGGGGCGCTAACACTGATGACTCACTCAGTGTCTACACCACCGCTGTGAAGCTGCAGGGGGCGCTAACACTGATGACTCACTCAGTGTCTACACCACCGCTGTGAAGCTGCAGGGGGCGCTAACACTGATGACTCACTCAGTGTCTACACCACCGCTGTGAAGCTGCAGGGGGCGCCAACACTGATGACTCACTCAGTCTCCTCACCACCGCTGTGAGGCTGCAGGGGGCGCTAACACTGATGACTCACTCAGTCCCTTCACCACCGCTGTGAGGCTGTAGGGGGCGCTAACACTGATGACTCACTCAGTCTCTTCACCACCACTGTGAGGCTGCAGGGGGCGCTAACACTGATGACTCACTCAGTCCCTTCACCACCGCTGTGAGGCTGTAGGGGGCGCTAACACTGATGACTCACTCAGTCCCTTCACCACCGCTGTGAGGCTGTAGGGGGCGCTAACACTGATGACTCACTCAGTCTCTTCACCACCGCTGTGAGGCTGTAGGGGGCGCTAACACTGACTCAGTCTCTTCACCACTGCTGTGAAGCTGCAGGGGGCGGTAACACTGATGACTCACTCACTCAGTCACCACTGGTGTGAAGCTGCAGGGGGCGCTAACACTGATGACTCACTCAGTCTCTTCACCACTGCTGTGAAGCTGCAGGGGGCGGTAACACTGATGACTCACTCACTCAGTCACCACTGGTGTGAAGCTGCAGGGGGCGCTAACACTGATGACACACTCAGTCAGACACCACCGCTGTGAAGCTGCAGGGGGCGCTAACACTGATTCAGACTCAGATTCAGATTACTTTATTCACCATATTGTGTATACAAATGGAACGTGATTTGACATTACAGTGCATGATTTTTTTCACAAATAGGAATAACATAATAAATAAATAAGTGCAAAACAGGACAGAACAGTGAGACAACACTAAGACAGTGGTTGGGGACATGGATACAGTGCAGCACAGTTCAAGTCCAGAGGTCCAGCCCTAGCAGCTCGCCATAGAGGGGGGGAGGGGGGGGAGCAGGGGGACACCTGACTCGTTTACCAGGCGAGCTGCTGAGGGGAAGAAGCTGAGTCTATGGCGGGACTTTAACACTTTCAGTGCCACGGACGACATATCTCGTTTTATTAGCCCCCCCACTGAGTGCCGATGATGACAAATATCGTTTTATTGTTTTATTAGCGATCTGAAATCATATTTCATCAACCGATTCTCCCGTTGGTACAGCAGCCCCTACAGGAGCTCAGAATGGAAAAAAGCGCCCCCTATCGTCTATCCCTGTGTAACTGCAGGTCAGTCGCTTAGACTGACCTGGGATCTGTAGATATGTAGGGGCGGAGCCAGCTGGTTCCTTGTGCTCGCAAGAAGTCTGATCAACATGGAAGTCATCGCGGGACGGGAATCAGCCTGGAATATATATTTACAGCAGCCAATACTCAATCAATAAGCGTGATCGATATTTGGAATGGCGATCAGGAATTGGAATGATCTTTTTGGAGAACATCTGATCTGAGGTAAGGAATCTATTTTACCAGTCTTGGGATAATCAGAGTTGTATTCGCTGAGATCTCAACGTTTGCCCTATGTGTGATGTGTCTCTGTGTGCGCGATCGCTGATGAGGAAATGAGAATAGATTTTTCAGATCGCCTCTATAGCGTGCATACGTACACATATACTATCGATAATCTAGCGTTTATTTGAAAACGCTTCATAAATAGGCCGAAAAATTACAACGTTTTTGTGTATTCTAGAATATCCCAGTAAATGTCTTTTATCATGGAATCTTTATATTTTCCTTGAAAACGAGGGCTTTTCAAAATGCTATAAAACGAAAATGAACCGATAAAAAAACAATCCGCTTCGACAATGTTGACTGGAAAACGAGTCATTGATAAGCGACGGGCAGATTAGACACATAGCCATAATTTAAAACATAGATTAGGCGTTTTTAATGCTAACATTGAAGTGGGTCGCGGCATTCAAGGAGGTTCCGGGGCACCGAGCTCCTGCACGGAAAGTGTTAATGTCTTGGGCAGCCCTAGCCGCCTGCCGTGGGGGAGCATGATGAAGAGGCCGTGGCCCGGATGGGCGGGGTCTGCCATAATCTTCCTCGCCCTCCTCAAGGCCCTGGTGGAATGTAGGGACTCGAGGGAGGGAAGGGGGCAGCCGATCACCCTCTCCGCTGAGCGTATCAACCGCTGCAGCTTGGCCTTGTCCCTGACCGTGGTTGCAGGGAACCAGGTGATGATGGAGAGGGTGAGGATGGACTGGATGATGGCGGTGTAAAACTGGACCATCATAGTCCTCGGCAGCCTGAACTTCCTCAGCTGACGTAGGAAGAACATCCTCTTTTGATTGATTGATTGAATACTTTATTTTGACACAAATCGTAGGACAAAAACATTTTAAAAGACAAGACAATAACAGTGTCAATAACGCTCTTCCGGGCCTTTTTGTTGAGAGCGATGGTGTTCAGCTCCCATTTCAGGTCCCGGGAGAGTGTCATGTCGGAGGAAGCGGCAGGACTCCACAGAGACCACCGGGGTGTCTCCCAGAATGATCGGGTGGGGGGGCTGCCTTCCGCCTGAAGTCCACCACCATCTCCACTGTTTTCTGGGCGTTGAGGTCCAGGTTGTTGCAGCTGCACCAGCTCTGCAGCCTCTCGATCTCCCTCCTGTAGGCAGACTCATCCCCCCTGGATATGGGACCCACCAGGGTGGTATCGTCCGCAAAACTTCAGGAGTTTGACCGAGGGGTGCAGAGAGACGCAGCTGTGGTGTACAGGGAGAATAGTAGTGGGGACAGAACGCAGCCCTGTGGGGAGCCAGTACTGATGGACTTGGGATCGGAGATGTTGATTCCCAACTTCACCCGCTGTGACCTGTTAGTCAGGAAGTCCGTAATCCACCTGCAGGTAGAGTCCGCCACCTGCAGCAGGGACATCTGATGCTCCAGGATGTGCGGGAGGATGGTGTTGAAGGGCGAGCTGAAGTCCACCAACAGAATCCTGGCGTAGGTCCCTGCAGTGTCCAGGTGTTCCAGGACGTAATGCAGAGCCATGTTCACAGCATCGTCTGTGGAACGGTTGGCTCTGTATGCAAACTGCAGGGGGTCTAGAAGAGGGTCTGTGGTGGACTTCAGGTGGGCCAGGACAAGGCGCTCAAAGACCTTCACGACCACAGACGTCAGGGCAACCGGTCTGTAGTCATTAAGGCCTGTGACCTTGGCCTTCTTGGGGACGGGGATGATGGTCGAGGCCTTGAAACACACTGGGACCCGACACAGCTCCAGTGAGGTGTTAAAAATGTTAGTGAACACTGGGGACAGCTGGTCGGCGACAAACTAGCCTTGTCCTCACTATGTCTGGCCTTCTCCTTCCCAACCCTCAGCTGTCGCAGCTGGGCTGTAAACCAGGGCTTGTCGTTGTTGTAGTCTTTCCTGGAGCGGGAGGGGACACACACCTCCTCACAGAAGCTGACAAATGATGTCACAGTCTCTGTGTACTCGTCCAGGTTGTTGCCAGCCTCTGGCCCCGCCCACTCCAGGAAACCCTGGTCGCAGCCTGCACGGTCCAGCCAACCGTGCGTCACCGGACCGTGCGTCACCGGACCACACACAGACACACTGATGACTCACTCAGTCTCTTCACCACCGCTGTGAGGATGTAGGGGGCACTAACACTGATGACTCACTCAGTCTCTACACCACCGCTGTGAAGCTGTAGGGGGCGCTAACACTGATGACTCACTCAGTCTCTACACCACCGCTGTGAAGCTGTAGGAAGCACGGACACACTGGCGCCAGGTTTTCACACAATGGCACAGAGCGGACTGAACTGTGCGTGTCGCAATCTACACTCGAGGGGCGTGCGCTCGACCGACGAAGCTCTTTAGTCCACTAACAGTTGTGGGACTTTGTAAGACTGATCGATACGGTGAATGAACGAGTAAATCTGTAAACAAATTGTGTCTCGCATGTGTAACCGTGCAGAGGGCCCTCTTTAAATACAGCGCTTATCAGAGATGTGTTTATAATGTGATGGAAGATATGAAAGTCGGTGCTTGAAGGAAAATGGACTTCAGAAATCTGTTTTTTGTTTACTGTTCTGTAAAAGTCTTGTCGAATGTTTTGTGTGGACCCCAGGAAGACTAGTTGTTGTCATGCAACAGCTAATGGGGATCCTAATAAACTCAATAGACTCCATGTTTAGCATCGACTGCTACCAAGTCCCGATCTAGTCCCAGTCAAGTCCCTCTGCTTTTAAATAGACTTAGACCATTCGTCTGGGTCCATTTGACAATAGTGATATAATCCATAGTTCTCCATTATATCCATTCTTCAGTTATGTGAGAGAGAAAAAAAAATAAACAACAAATCAAGTCACGTGTCTTTGCTTAGATTGACACGTTAACGACAGTGGCTCAGGAGGTAGAGCGGTCGTCTGGTAATCCGGAGGTTCCCGGTTCGATGAGCGAGACACCGGGTGTAAACCCGCCCACGGGAGCGGCGACCTCAGACGGTTTTTAAACCCCCTAATTGCTCCCGATGAGCAGGTCGGCACCTCGCACGGTCTCCTCCGCCGTCTGTGTGTGAATGTGTGAGTGAGTGGGTACAATGTGAGGAACAAATTATAAAGCGCTTTAGATAAAAAAGCTACTATATAAATGCACCGTTTGAACTCTTATTTCTGAACATACCTGTACACCCCTCTGTATTGTTGTTGAATGATGTTTTTCAGTTTGCAGCCCCTATACAGCTAAAGAGACTAGTTTTATCTGGTCTCACAGCGGCTAAAAAGCTGATAGCATCACGATGGTTTCAACCGGAAAGAATTTGCCGGAAGGTATGGGTTCTTACCTATCTCGATGTGATTTATCTAGAGATATCTACAGCAAGAATTTTAGGTGTCAGTGAAACCAACATTGCAATGTGGTTAGAAGTGGTGGAGAGAATAAAAGCTAGCATATGAATTGTAGTGCCTGGTTAGAAACAAATGAAAATGGATGGATTATCCAAGTGGGGGTCCGGGGGGGGTGAGCGAGCAAGAGCATACAGTATGTATGTAGGGTATTAGATAGCAAGTATTAGGTATATATCTCGTATACTACATTTATAATGATTCAAATGGTTATTTCATTGGATGTTTACTGTTAATGCTTGTGTGTCTAATTTGATGTTATGTATAAAAAAATTATAAAAAAAATTAATTTAACGGAGGCATCATACCGTCAGATTTTAGTCATCAGGGAAAGAGGGAGAGGTAACTAGAACACACAGATAAGAGACCCAATGTCCACAGACTGACTGACTGACTGACCAGGGAACCATTGTTCGATGAGGGAGTTGACGTGGTCGGTGATGAAAGCCATGGCGGAGAAATCTCTCATCTCCGATTGGCAGATGATCTTGATGCCTCCGCTCTTCTTCTTCTTCCAGTTCACATCAGACGACTCCACGCTGCAGAGACACAGGGAGGTTCAGTATCACAATAGAATAGAATAGAAGAATAGAATAGAAGTACTTTATTGATCCCGAGGGAAATTCAGCACTACAGATCGCTTACAATTTCTCCGAGGCCGGACGTCACCGGGGGGTCACAGAAGAGGAGCGGATCTGTATTTACTGTGGTATCGATATTGAGAATGAGTTTCATTTGATGTTTTATTGTCCACTATACTATGAGTTGCGTAAAAAAGTTATTTGACAGGTGTAAAAACCTTGAGTTAATGTGGTTTAGTGATGCAGATAGACTAAAATGGATTTTTGATCACAGGGTTTTTGCACTTGCTGAATATTTAGAGAAAGCTTAGGATAAACGCATGAAAATAACATTATGTGATGTATTTTGGCATCTGATGGTGTGCAGCACGGTGTAGCTTAGAAACCTTGGGAAGTGATTGTTATGTTCAATTGTTGTTTTTGGTGCCTTATAATCCCGTAAGGGATGGGTCATCGGACATGACACGAAAATAAAATGTAATTTTTTCATTCATACAATAAACATTTAGGTAGTCAAAAATCTAAAATAAGATTTACGAATAAAAATACAGTCAAGGATATATACATTCTAAAATATGTATATAGATTCTAAAATATACAGCCAAAAAAATACAGTAATATACAGTAAGATTTGCAGTAAACATTTTAAATGTAAAATAAGCAAGAGTTTATACTGGTACTCAGTGAGGCAGTGAGGCGTTATATAGTCTGATGGCTGTTGGAATGAAGGACTTCCTGTGACGTTCAGTGTTGCATCTAAATTCTATTTATTTTTGGGCTTTCTGTATTTTTCACCCATCTCAATTTAGTCATTATGCCAATTCTCTTTGGATCAAATAACAAACTCAGCAAGGCCAACGGCTTCTCAGTTACAGTGGGTGACATTATTGTCACAAGGAAAGATGAAATTACCTACCTGGGTTCCATCCTAGAGGCCAATCTTTCCTGTGACAAAATGGCAACCAATGTAATAAAAAAAAGTCAACCAACGAACAAGATTCTTGTACCGGATCTCCTCTCTGGTAAACAAGAATACCTTGAAGACTCTGGCAGGAGCACTCATTCAAGGGTACTACGACTATGCTTGCACCTCATGGTACCAAAGCACCTCAAAGGCCCTAAAAACAAGATTACAAACATCACAAAACAAACTGGTCAGACTACTGCTTGGCCTTACTCATAAAACCCACCTCACCCCTGCACATTTTGACAACCTAGGATGGCTTAGAGTAGACAACAGAGTACAGCAACTTGCAATGGACCTGGTCTACAAGATACACTACACCACTGTGATGTACATGTCGAAATACTTCCCAAAGGTCAGTGAATTCCACGACAACAACACCAGAGGGAGTACCACAAATCATGTTCAACCCAGATTCGGCTCAAACAAGGGACTAAACACGTTTAGCAATTATGCCACAATAATGTGGAATGCCCTACCCAAAGCTGTAAAGGAATGTGAATCCCTACCCTCCTTCAAAACCGCTCTCAAAAAGCACCGGGTGGTTGCAATTAGAAACTGGCCCCTGTAAATGTCCAAATCCCCCCCCCCCACACACCACCAATGTACAGTTTATTCTCCTTCGGATGTATATATTTTGTATGGTCTCTTCTTACTACACAGTTCTGTATCTGTATGTCTTGTATGTCATAAATGTCCTGATGAATTGAAAATGGGGGACCCCGATGTAAACAAGACGAAAGTCTTTTTCTGGTCTGCATCCCCTTGTATTGAGCCGTACTGTGTTGTAACTTGTACCCATTCTGCAATCTGTTAATAAAGTTTTCAATCAATTCAATCAATCAATCCCTTCCTGGTTGTTGCGTGCATTGCCCCACTGTCAGCCTGGGGACGGTGTAAAACTACCACATGCCTCCTCCGATACATGTGGAGTCGCCAGCCGCTTCTTTTCACTTGACAGCGAGGAGTTTCACTGGGGGAACGTAACGCGTGCGGAGGTTCACGCTATTTCCCCCAGATCCCCTCCCTGCTGAACAGGCGCCCGACCGACCAGTAGGAGTCGCAGTTGACAGGCTTCAAATGTGAAAGTACATCAGGCGGCTAAGTGGCACAGTGGGCAAGGCGCTCGCCACTAATGCAGGAGATGCTGGGTTCGAGCCCAGCTCTCTGCATTGCTACCAGCTTGGCTGGTCGTTCATACTAACGCAATTGGCAGTGTTAGGGGTGGGAAGCTGGAGGGTGGGGATCGGACGTTGTGGACAGCGACTCCTACAGGTCGGTTGGTGCGCCTGCGCAGCAGAATCAGGACGCGACGGGGGCGGCGTGTCCCTCCCACGCAGACCCTCGCCGCTGAGAGATCGCGCTGTGCAGGTGAAAAGATGAGACAGCTGCCTCCTCGTGTACCGGAGGGGACACGTGATGCAAGGCTTGGTCCACATTGCAGCCGACTTGTGGGAGGCATGGCCTAACAGCGTTCAAGACAGGGGAGGGTAGAATTGGACAATACGAAATTGGGGATGGGGGAAAAATTTAAAATGGGAGAAAAAGTAGATAACAAATAAAAATTTTGAAAGTACATCATCTTCAGATAAATGTAGTGGAGTAAAAAGTACAATACTCCACTACTTTTGAAATGTAGTGGAGTAAAAGTATACATTTCCTTAAGGGGGAAAGTACAAGTAGCTCGAAAATGTTACTTAAGTACAGTACTTGAGTAAAAATAATTACTTTCCACCACTGACCAGAAACACTCAGCATGGACAAAGGCACGAACTAATTCTGGGTCAACTAAAACCAAACCGAACGCTTAATTAACTACTAGGAGGGGACGGCCTTACAATGGTGTCAATGTGGTTTTTAAGGCACTGAAAGTTACTTCGTACAAGAAGTGAAGCTTTCTAGTAGTTTGAGCATTTTAGGAAATCAATTGAACATGGTCTGATATTAAAAACAGATGTAAAAATGTTAAGACATCATTTAGTTCACTCTTATCACGGAAGGATATGTGCTTTCGTTCAACAATGAAAGGCATCTTTGTGTCTCAAAAAGCACTGCTTTTTTATGGCCCCCCGAAAAACAGTATTGTTTAAAAGCTGCTATTGATTTCAAAATATGGGAACCATATCTACATCTAACAAGACTAGACAATGGGGAGTCAGTCAGTCAGTCAGGGACATTTGCTATTGTACGCTGGCCCTCTGGGTCCAAAAAAAAATGAAATAAAGATATTTTTTTGCCCATATTAGGTGCAGCAACAGAGTGTGGTAATGTAACTGGGCAGGTGTACTGTAGGTCTGATTTGGGCCAAGAGCGGGCAGAGAGAGAGGTGGTGGTTCTGGGATGCTGTATTCTCCAGGCGCCTGGAGGTGTTGTGAGTCTCATTCAGCTGAACATCTGTAGGTGCTAACCTGATAACGACAATAACAAGCCGATGACGCAAGCCTCCCCACCACCACATCCTCGAAGATTGGAGTTAGGCCTCTTTACTCTTACCCTAGTTTCTATCCACCTAGATCACATCCTGCATACTGGAAGATGACAACAGGTGACCTCACACCGCAGGGACACGGAAAGGGACTGACACCTCACTTTGTGCCTGTAGCCTGTAGCCTGTAGCGTGTAGCCTGTAGTGTGTAGCCTGTAGCGTGTAGCCTGTAGCGTGTAGCCTGTAGTGTGTAGCCTGTAGCGTGTAGCCTGTAGCGTGTAGTGTGTAGCCTGTAGTGTGTAGCCTGTAGCCTGTAGTGTGTAGCCTGTAGCATGTAGTGTAACCTGTACCCTTTAGTGTGTAGCCTGTAGTGTGTAGCCTGTAGTGTGTAGCCTGTAGTGTGTAGCCTGTAGTCTGTAGCCTGTAGTGTGTAGTGTGTAGCCTGTAGTGTGTAGCCTGTAGCATGTAGTGTAGCCTGTAGTGTGTAGCCTGTAGTGTGTAGCCTGTAGTGTGTAGCCTGTAGTGTGTAGTGTGTAGCCTGTAGTCTGTAGCCTGTAGTGTGTAGTGTGTAGCCTGTAGTGTAGCCTGTAGCATGTAGTGTAGCCTGTAGCCTGTAGTGTGTAGCCTGTAGTGTGTAGCCTGTAGTGTGTAGCCTGTAGTGTGTAGTGTGTAGCCTGTAGTGTGTAGCCTGTAGCCTGTAGTGTGTAGCCTGTAGTCTGTAGCCTGTAGTGTGTAGTGTGTAGCCTGTAGTGTGTAGCCTGTAGTGTGTAGCCTGTAGTGTGTAGTGTGTAGCCTGTAGTGTGTAGCCTGTAGTGTGTAGCCTGTAGTGTGTAGCCTGTAGCCTGTAGTGTGTAGCCTGTAGTGTGTAGTCTGTAGCCTGTAGTGTGTAGCCTGTAGTGTGTAGCCTGTAGCCTGTAGTGTGTAGTCTGTAGCCTGTAGTGTGTAGCCTGTAGTGTGTAGTGTGTAGCCTGTAGTGTGTAGTGTGTAGCCTGTAGTGTGTAGCATGTAGTCTGTAGCCTGTAGTGTGTAGCCTGTAGTGTGTAGCCTGTAGTGTGTAGCCCCTGTAGTGTGTAGCCTGTAGTGTGTAGCATGTAGTGTGTAGCGTGTAGTGTGTAGCCTGTAGTTTGTAGCCTGTAGTGTGTAGCCTGTAGTGTGTAGCCTGTAGTTTGTAGCCTGTAGTGTGTAGCCTGTAGTGTGTAGCCTGTAGTGTGTAGCATGTAGTGTGTAGCCTGTAGTGTGTAGCCTGTAGTGTGTAGCCTGTAGTGTGTAGCCTGTAGTGTGTAGCGTGTAGCCTGTAGCGTGTGGCCTGTAGTTTGTAGCCTGTAGTGTGTAGCCTGTAGTGTGTAGCCTGTAGTGTGTAGTGTGTAGCCTGTAGTGTGTAGCCTGTAGTGTGTAGCCTGTAGTGTGTAGCCTGTAGTGTGTAGCGTGTAGTGTGTAGCCTGTAGCATGTAGCCTGTAGTTTGTAGCCTGTAGCCCAGGGATTGGCAATAGGCGGCCCGCGGGCCGACATTGGCCCGCCAGCAATAATTTCTGGCCCTGCCCTATTTTGAGAATATGATATTTATTTGACGCGCGGGAAATATTCACTCGGGACGCCAGGGTGTCTTTTATTGTGAAGCTGTATCTATCTACCGGTAGTCATCAAAAGCATGTGTGTCACTATAGCCAATTGAAATGCTAGAAATGGTCACGTGGACTGGGAGAACCAATGGAATAGTCCCACCGGGCCCCGTGTATATTTCCCTAACGCACTTTCACTTCCGCGTTCGAGATGCGAGCGAGTTAAAAAAAACAAAACAAACATCTTTAGCTTCTTTGCAACGGGGAAATATAACGCTTCTTTTAATAAACAGGAGCCATACTTAAAATACGGGTTTATCGCAACAGGTCGGTGATTCTTGCGTGCCGAGCCGACGTCCTCTCTGCATAATTATGTGGCGACAACAACAACAACAACAACAACAACAACAACAACAACAACAAAGTATAAACAAAGTCTCAAGCGAACGCCGGTAGTATCGCGAGAGGTTAAGCGTTGGACCGTGACGTCAGAGGAGACACTCCAAGCTGCGCTTGAATGCACAGACTGGAGTGTATTCCGTGATAACACAGCCAATATTAACGAATACACTGAAACGGTGCTTGACTTTGTCTGTACTCTGGTAGAAGAAACAATCCCCTCTACCACAATTAGAATATACCCAAATCAAAAGCCCTGGGTAGATAAATCCGTCCGTGAGGCTCTGAAAGTGCGCACATCAGCCTACAACACCGGGCTGGTGACAGGCAACATGGAAGAACACAAGACGGCAAGATACAACGTCAGGAGAGCAGTAATAGAGGCAAAACGGCGTTACAGGGATAAAGTTGAACTTCAGTTTGAACAGGCTGACTCTAGAGGTATGTGGCAGGGCCTCAGAACAATGACAGACTACAAAGGCACCTCCCTCAAACTGAACAGTGACATCTCCTTAGCAAATGATCTCAATTCCTTCTATGCGAGGTTTGAGGCTGTGAATAACAACACCAGCCTACAAACCACGGCAAAGGGGGGGGGGGGGGGGGGTCTGCTGATGGAGACTCAGTGTTCAGGGTAACAGAGCATGAGGTGAGGCGGACCTTTAAAAAAGTGAATATCAGGAAGGCAGCAGGACCGGACGGCATCCCCGGCCGCGTCCTAAAAGTCTGTGCCGACCAACTGGCCCCGGTATTCACTGACATCTTCAACCTGTCCTTGGAACAGGCTGTCATCCCCACTGTCTGAAGAAGTCCACCATCATCCCTGTACCCAAAAAATCTACGCCCGCTTGCCTCAACGACTACCGCCCTGTAGCCCTCACCTCCATAGTCATGAAGTGCTTTGAGAAGCTAGTGAAGGGCTACATCTGTTCCACCCTCCCCACCAACCTGGACCCCCTGCAATTTGCATATCGCCCCAACAGGTCCACGGAGGACGCCATAGCCCATGTGCTGCACACAGCAGCATCACACCTGGACAAGAGGCAGGGGAACAGCTCAGCATTCAATACCATAGTCCCCTCCAAACTCATAGCCAAGCTCAGGGACCTGGGCTTGAACTATGACCTCTGCCAGTGGGTCTTGGACTTCCTGACGGGCAGACCCCAGGTGGTAAGAGCAGGCAACTGCACCTCCTCATCCATCACGCTCAACATAGGGGCCCCCCAGGGCTGTGTTCTGAGCCCCCTCCTCTACTCCCTGTACACACATGACTGCGTGGCACAGCGGAACAACAACACAATCATCAAATTTGCTGATGACACAGGAGTGGTGGGCCTGATCTCTGCCAACGACGAGAGGGCCTACCTGGAAGAGGTAGAGAATCTGTCACAGTGGTGTCAGGAGAACTGCCTCTCCCTGAACGTCAGCAAAACAAAAGAGATGATTGTGGACTTCAAGAGGTCGGGGGTCAAGGACTACAGCCCCCTCAGCATCGACGGGGCACCGGTTGAGAGAGTGAACAGTTTCAAGTACCTCGGAGCCCACATATCCGAGGACTTGACATGGACCACACACATTGACAGTGTTGTGAAGAAGGCACGACAACGCCTCTACTTCCTCAGGCGCCTAAGGAAGTTCCAAGTCAGTCAGAAGATCCTTAGGAACTTCTACTCATGTACAATAGAGAGCATCCTGACTGGCAACATCACCTCCTGGTTTGGGAATAGCACTGCACAAGACCGTAGCAGACTACAAAGAGTGACACGTTCAGCCGAACGCACAATTGGAGGGGGGCTTCCCACCCTCCAGAACATTTACAACAAGCGGTGCAGGGGGAAGGCTAAGAGAATCATCAAGGACTACAGCCACCCGAACAACTGCCTCTTTGAACTGCTGCGGTCAGGCAAGCGATACCGGAGTCTTAAGGCGAGCACAGAAAGACTCAGAAGAAGCTTCTATCCCCAGGCCATCAGGCTGCTAAACCAACAATAAACACTATGCAACAACCATCAAAAGCACACAGCACACACACCCACACTCACTTAAACAAACAACACACTGCAGCACCCACTCTCCACACTTTAGATCACACAAACACACTTTATATTTATTGATAAAGGATTTGCACTACAACTCGTACACCTTACTGTAAATTGTACCTAAATTGCACCTCATCCCATTTCTGCCTTGCACTATATAGTATTGTATATTAGTACACTGCATAGTATATTGTATATTATATGGTAACTCAGTTATGTCTATTCTGCATCGAACATTGTACATATGTCTATACTGAACACTGTGACCTCATTTTTGTACTTCTAATTTACATGCTATACTATGTTATTTTATTTCATACTTATCTTGTCTTGCACAGTCTCTGGAGCGTAACAGTAAGAAGCATTTTGTATAAAAGTATTCTGTACTTCTGTATGACAACTATTAAAGAAACTTGAAACAACGAGGCAATGATGACAACTGTGTTCAAGTTGGCAGATAAAGTAGCTGCATTCAACACCAATCTGGAATTGGAGGGCGGCGAGTGGATATGACATGTTTCAAACATTAGCAGGGATTTTGGAGGACTTAACAACAAACAAGGTATGGTGAGTCGTGTTTTCATGCATTCTGATCTGTTCATCACCCGCCGCGGTGATCTGCAACAGCTGATCTGCTGTTCATGAATGAATGAATGAATGAAAACTTTATTTAACAGATTGCAGAATGGGTACAATACAGTACGGCGCAATACACACAATTGTTAAGGGGATGCAGACCAGAGAAAAACGTTTGTCTTTTTTCAATATCAGTATATTAATTTAGCCATTGTTTTTGATCCTGGCCCGCCAAGCAACGGCTTGCAGACCCCTGCTGTAGCCTATAACATGTGGCCTGTAGCGTGTGGCCTGTAGTTTGTAGCCTGTAACATGTGGCCTGTAGCGTGTGGCCTGTAGTTTGTAGCCTGTAGCCTATAACATGTGGCCTGTAGCGTGTGGCCTGTAGTTTGTAGCACGGGACCGTCTTATTATCGCAATATACTGTATGGTGCTGAGGCCGGTGTGATTTATTAGGTCTGCTCCAACACCCAGTCAGGCCTATCAACGCAATAATTTCCACCCATAATGAGACGGTAATGTCTGAAGTCAGGCACGGAGGGTTCCACAAATAGCTTGTTTTTCTGGTGTATTTATATTGAGAAACGACACCATGTTCTCTAGGCAAGCGCAGCGAAGCTGTACAACAGTATGATGTATGCATCCACAGCTCTGTGTCCCGAGGGCCTGGATTCAGATGTAAGCAATGCTCGTCCCCTAAACAGTGATGTAGTGATGAAATATAGTCGTATAAAAACCAAAAAAAGCAACGTCACTTTCATTGAGCTGAAGAACGTGCCAGTAGTAACAACAACAACAACATCAACAACAACAACAAACACCATGGCGTGATGGCAGATAATTAACCCATTATCCGCCAATCACGTGTTAAGGCGGGTTTCTCTGCCATGCGTTGTCTGCCAATCACGGCGTAAGGCGTGTTTGAGATCAATATTTCATATTTTCGTCATGGTATTCATATTTCACCCACGGAGTCTTGGCTGATGCTGTCTGAGCCATCACAACTCTGTAGCGCTTCAATACCGCCACCTGGTGGCCGATCGGCGAGTTGCCAAACCGGAAGTGCCCATTGGAGCTCGGTCCGTCCCCTATTTTCGTCCGGCCACTCGTTTATCGTCCCGGGGCTCAATACAGACACCGTGGATATGGATCTTTGCCATAACTCAATAATCAACATGATTTGGACGTGTATTAGTAATATACAAACCGGAAATGGATCGCATCGATCAACATCACATAATTGGGATCCGTTTGCTCCACTCTCATCGCCCAACGCTACGAGGAGACTGGGGTGAGTTTCAGCGTTTTTCTTTATCATTTTCGATACAAACTGCTCTGATCAATATATCACCCATACTACATAAATCATTTAACGTCGGTCATTGACTTATAAACGACCCCCCCCCCCCTCCGTTTACCCGCAGATGATCAGTCATGACGTTTAGGACCATGTACAGTTGAAATTTTTAATATAGCATGGATCGGTATCAACTGCATTTGATAATCTAATATATGCATTTATGCCTATATCTCACGTTCTATGAAATACTGCAGAAAACGATAAAAACATATTTATACTCTAGACGGTATTTTAGTGTGAATGTGTGAATGAAAAAGTAAAACGTTCCTACATCCTGAACGATAGATAATTGATGTTGAATGGGCCATAGTAATGTCAATTTAGCAATACAATTTAAAAAGTTATAGCCCTGCAAAGAAGGTGAACATCTCCATAGACAAATAGCGCTGGCAGAGGATGGTTTAGGATGATCAAAGTGGTGGCAGAGAATGGGTTAAAACTCAGTCGCGAAGACAGTGATTTACACTCTGAGCAATCTAAAAAGCCCTGTTTGGAAATACTTTGGATGTTGATCAACCTCGAGACAGAGTTGTATGCAAGCTATGTAAACTACAGCTGGCCTACCTTCTCTTTTCATGCCGACGCTATTTTGGGAGTTCTAGCGTCGAGAACGTAAGTAGCCTACTTTTCAGTTTTTAGCACTTTATTGTAAATCATCCTTCAGGGTAAAACTTTATTGAATAATGAATAGAGACAGAAGCGTCACGCAGGTCCCTAATGGTTTGATTATTTCCCGTTTCATGTCCGTTCTATATACCGTAGATTTTTCATTAATTTGATCTCGCTCCGAGAGACTGACCCTTCTCAATCTAGCCAAACCAATTCCTCCTCACGCACTGAGAAAGCTGGTGTTGAGTGATGGTTGCCTCAATACTCCTACAGTTGGCCTTTGAGAGTACTTCCATATGAGGCACGCGATCATGCCAGGATGCGCTGAATGCAGTGTATGTGGAACTGCTCTAGGGCCCTGATGTGGCACACACACACGCACACACGTGTACTGTATACGTGCACAATTAATCGTTCCAGCAAAGTAGGCTTCTATTATTCTAATTACTTGTTTTATTGGGTATCATAGTAGTATGACATATTAGCATGACATCTCATTTATTAATGCCAATACTGAACGACTGCGCAATTGGCTCTTGACAAGTGTAAACTATGGATTACGTCGGTCCGTTTAGCTCAACTGGTTAGTGCGGCTGCCTGTGGATCCTATGGTCCCAGGTTAAAATATCTCGGTTACACAACTCTTTAAAAAAAATATGTATTCATTTATTTCTAGAGCATTTATTTATCCACTCTGGTTGGATGCTGTATTGTACTTGTGCTGTATAATGACAATACATTTTAATCGACTTGGAGTTTTGAACTAAGTTCTGCATGCAAAAAACTTTAGTGGTTAAAGTAACATTGCATTTGTTCTGTACACAGCACGTACTGAACCGAAGGTCCCGTACTGAAACGGTTCGGTACGAATATGTGTACCGTTATACCCCTATTCATTAATGCTTTACAATACTCATTGCATTATGGTTGCGAAATAACTGTCATAATACATTCATAGCACATAATTGAATGATGCGCTAGTGGGGGAGATAGGGTTGTGTGGTAATGCATGGGTTACAGTACAGAAACACAATACGAATTACAATTAACATCAATAATTCTGAAATAATTTTGTGAAAAAAACTGACTTAAAGGGCACTTCACCAAAAGACAATGCTGATTGATTTTGCACATAATCTCACACACATCCAACTCTAAAACAGTTTTGCACACATTCATTTAGTTTGACAGTTATTGAGTAAATTAGTTTGAATATGAAATGATAAGGTAGCAGTCCCTATGAGACATGGTATGCAAATGTCTTATCTACATCATTTCAACACAAGGATTCCATATTCAAACTAATTCATTCTCTATAACTGTCAAACTAAAGGAACGTGTGCGAAACTGTGTGCAAAATAAATCTGCATTGTTTTTTGGACGAAGTGCCACTTTTCTCACAAAACTATTTCTATCAGCCCTACCCTCTCCCCCCAGCCCTCTGGCCCCTCTCCCCAGCCCTCTGGCCCCTCTCCCCAGCCATACACCTCTCCCCCCAGCCCTCTGGCCCCTCTCCCCAGCCATACACCTCTCCCCCCAGCCCTCTGGCCCCTCTCCCCAGCCATACACCTCTCCCCCCAGCCCTCTGGCCCCTCTCCCCAGCCATACACCTCTCCCCCCAGCCCTCTGGCCCCTCTCCCCAGCCATACACCTCTCCCCCCAGCCCTCTGGCCCCTCTCCCCAGCCATACACCTCTCCCCCCAGCCCTCTGGCCCCTCTCCCCAGCCATACACCTCTCCCCCCAGCCCTCTGGCCCCTCTCCCCAGCCATACACCTCTCCCCCCAGCCCTCTGGCCCCTCTCCCCAGCCATACACCTCTCCCCCCAGCCCTCTGGCCCCTCTCCCCAGCCATACACCTCTCTCCCCAGCCCTCTGGCCCCTCTCCCCAGCCATACACCTCTCCCCCCAGCCCTCTGGCCCCTCTCCCCAGCCATACACCTCTCTCCCCAGCCCTCTGGCCCCTCTCCCCAGCCATACACCTCTCTCCCCAGCCCTCTGGCCCCTCTCCCCAGCCCTCTGGCCGCTCTCCCCAGCCCTCTGGCCCCTCTCCCCAGCCATACACCTCTCTCCCCAGCCCTACCCCCTCTCCCCAGCCCTACCCCCTCTCTCCCCACTCTCTGGCCCCTCTCCCCAGCCCTCTGGCCCCTCTCCCCAGCCATACACCTCTCTCCCCAGCCCTACCCCCTCTCCCCAGCCCTACCCCCCCTCTCCAGCTCTACCCCCTCTCTGGCCTCTCTCCCCAGCCCTACCCCCTCTCCCCAGCCCTACCCCCTCTCCCCAGCCCTACCCTCTCTCTCCCCAGCCCTCTCCCGAGCCCTCTGGCCTCTCTCCCCAGCCCTAACCCCGCTCTCCCCAGCCCTACCCTCTCTGTCCAGCCCTACCCCCTCTCCCCAGCCCTACCCCCTCTCTCCCCAGCCCTACCCTCTCTGTCCAGCCCTACCCCCTCTCTCCCCAGCCCTCTGGTCCCTCTCTGTCCAGCCCTACCCCCTCTCTCCCCAGCCCTACCCTCTCTGTCCAGCCCTACCCCCTCTCTCCCCAGCCCTCTGGCCCCTCTCCCCAGCCCTCTGGTGCCTCTCCCCAGCCCTACCCCCTCTCTCCCCAGCCCTACCCCCTCTCTCCCCAGCCCTACCCTCTCTGTCCAGCCCTACCCCCTCTCTCCCCAGCCCTCTGGCCCCTCTCCCCAGCCCTCTGGCCCCAGCCCCTGACCTCAGGTATCCTCCGTCGAAGGTCACCAGCAGGCCCTCCTTCCAGTAGATGGTCTGGTTGCGTCGCACCCTGAAGGTGGAGCAGCGGCTCCTCTGCTGACCGGTGAAGCTGTAGATCACGGAGCTCCTGCTGCTCCTCGCGGTCCTCCTCGGCTCAAACGACTGCAGAAACACAGGGTTCAAGTTTTCAAGTTTCTTTAATAGTTGTCATACAGAAGTACAGAATACTTTTATATAAAATGCTTCTTACTGTTACGCTCCAGAGACTGTGCAAGACAAGATAAGTATGAAATAAAATAACATAGTATAGCATGTAACTTAGAAGTAAAAAAAATGAGGTCACAGTGTTCAATATAGACATATGTACAATGTTCGATGCAGAGTAGACGTAACCGAGTTACCATATAATATACAATACTGTGTAGTGTACTAATATACAATACTATATAGTGCAAGGCAGAAAAAGGATGAGGTGCAATTTAGGTACAATTTACAGTAGGTGTACGAGTTGTAGTGCAAATCCTTTATCAATAAATATAAAGTGTGTTTGTGTGATCTAAAGTGTGGAGAGTGGGTGCTGCAGTGTGTTGTTTGTTTAAGTGAGTGTGTGCGTGTGGGTGTGTGTGCTGTGAGCATTTGATGGTTGTTGCATAGTGTTTATTGTTCGTTTAGCAGCCTGATGGCCTGGGGATAGAAGCTTCTTCTGAGTCTTTCTGTGCTCGCCTTAAGACTCCGGTATCGCTTGCCTGACCGCAGCAGTTCAAAGAGGCAGTTGTTCGGGTGGCTCGAGTCCGTAATAATTCTCTTAGCCTTCCCCTTGCACCGCTTGTTGTAAATGTTCTGGAGGGTGGGAAGCCCCCCTCCAATTGTGCGTTCGGCTGAACGTGTCACTCTTTGTAGTCTGCTACGGTCTTGTGCAGTGCTATTCCCAAACCAGGAGGTGATGTTGCCAGTCAGGATGCTCTCTATTGTACATGAGTAGAAGTTCCTAAGGATCTTCTGACTGACTTGGAACATCCTTAGGCGCCTGAGGAAGTAGAGGTTCAGTCAAATCAAACGACTGCAGCGACACGGGGTTCAGTCAAATCAAACGACTGCAGGGACACAGGGTCCAATCAAATCAAACGACTGCAGCAACACAGGGTCCAATCAAATCAAACGACTGCAGCAACACAGGGTCCAATCAAATCAAACGACTGCCAGCAACACAGGGTCCAATCAAATCAAACGACTGCAGCAACACAGGGTCCAATCAAATCACATGTATTTGTAAAGCCAGCAAGCACAAGGTAATGTCCCCATGGGCCAAACAAGTCTCATTTAACCCTTTCACTACCACACTACAGAAGGTTAACCTTTCACTACCACACTACAGCCCGTCAAGTCAAGAAGAAACATTACAATAAATCAAGAAAAACTTGTGTATGTAACCACAGGCAGTGAATAGCATTTCATCTCTTAGTCACTGTCCCCTCCCTGCTGTATATATATCCACAGGCAATGAATAGCATTTAATCTCTTAGTCACTGTCCCCTCCCATGCACATGCAATAGCAACTGGGGTACATTTTTGAAAGATTTTTATAAAATAGAGCCAAGAACAACAACAACAAAAGAAAAAGCATAGGGAAACGAGTGCTAGTGGAAAATAGGATAAAGGCTAAATGTCAAGGCTCGGAGCTAAAAATATCAGAGTGGCATTGATGAATGCAAAGAGCAGATGCCATATGAGTTTAATGGATGACAAACTGTGGTCTTAATTGGCTGATGGAGAGTCACGACAAACACTGGTATTTGTAAATTTTTTAAGCTTTTAGCTTATTGGTAAGCTGCCTCCTTAAAGTACATCATTATTGGAATGGAATTTCTTTAATTTATGGAACCCGTTCTAGTGACTGGCTGATCCTTACGGTCCCTGAGTTTGCTCGGAACAAGTTAAATCTGCATTTTGCTATGATGCCCCTCTAGCTCATGGAATGAACTCAAACAGTCCTTAAAGAGTTTAAAACCTTGATCTCCAACCTTTGTCAATCAAGTTGTACATGTTTTAATTGATTGTTATCCTTACTTGTCTAATTGTTATGATTTTATATTCTGTATGGTTTTATATGCAGTTTTTTGTGCTTAACTCTGTATGTTTAGCTTAACTCTGTATGTTGTGCTTAACTCTGTATGTTTAGCATAACTCTCTATGTTTAGCTTAACTCTGTTTAACTTAACTATGTTTTGCTTAACTCTGTATGTTTTGCTTAACTCTGTATGTTTTGCTCAACTCTGTATGTACACTCGACGTGACTGTAAATGAGGGAAACCTCAGTTGCCTTTCGAGTTTAAATAAAGTTATTTTTTTTATCCACTTTTTCTCCTTATTTTTCTATTTTTTTCCCATCCAAATTTCGCTGTTTCCAATTCTCCCCTCCCCTGTCTTGAACGTTGCTCGCATATGCCCCCCACAGGTCGGCCGTAGGGAGGATAGAAGCCTTGCATCACGTGTCCCCTCCGGTACACGAGGAGGCAGCCTGTCACATCTTTTCACCTGCCAGCGCGGACTCTCATTGGCGAGGTGTAACGTGTGGGAGGCTCACACTACCCCCGCCACTTCCTGTCTCTGCTGTGCAGGCGTCCCCCAACCGACCTGTAGGAGTCGCTGTCCACAACGTCCAGATTACCACCCATCGACTTCCACCCGCTGACTCTGCCAATTGAGCCAGTATGACGGCCGGCCCAAGCCGGAGGCAACGCCGACAGCCGGATTTGAACCCGGTGTCTCTTGCGTTGGTGACGAGCGCAATGTCCGCTGTGACACACCAGCTGCTGCCGGACAAGAGAGAGGATTCAGAGGCAACAGCTCTCTTCCCTCTCATCACCGTTACGCAGCTTGATAATGTCCCTCTCATCACCGTTACTCAGCTTGATAATGTTTGTGTAATTCACATCTCAAACCCCATGGGAACAATGAAGGATTACAGCCTGTTCTGGCCCCAAACCCACAGTCAGCGCAGCCCAATTGGATTTGATCATAAATAAATAAATGGCTGCATTTATATAGCAGCTTTTATCCAAAACGCTTTACAATTTTGTTCCTCACATTGTTTTTTATTTTTTTTATTGATCTTTTTCCCCTTCCTTTTTCCTCAGATTTTTCTCCCATCCCAATGTTTAGTCGTTATGCCAATTCCCAGTCCCCTTCCTGGTCGCTGCGCACTTACCCCCCACAGTCGGTCTGGGAGAGTGGAGGCTACCACGCGCTTCCTCCGACACACGTCCAGCCAATCAACCGCTTTTTTTCACCTGGCAGCGCGGACTCTCACTGAGAGGGTGTAACGTGTGGAAGGATCACACTACCCCCCTTAGATCCTTTCCGCGCTGAGCAGGCGCCCCGACCGAACTGTAGGAGTCGCTGTTTACAACGACCCGGACCCACCCCGCCAGCTTTCCCACCCTCTAATACAGCCAATTGTATTAGTGTGAACGGCCATCCAGCGTCTCCGGCGTTGGTGACAAACGCAATCTCCGCTACGCCACCTGACCGCCCTTGTTCCTCACATTGTACCCGTTCACTCACACATTCACACACCGATGGCGGAGGCGACCAATGACCGTGCCAAGGTGCCGAACTGCACATCGGGGAGCAGTTAGGGGTTGAGTGTCTTGCTCAAGGACACTTCCGACACGCTGCCCCGGGAGGAGCGGGAGTTGAACCCGGGAACCTCCGGATTACCAGACGACTGGTCTACCTCCCGAGCCACTGTCGCCACCGATATAATCATATCATAATCAAACCTCAAACTCTCCGTGGGGCTCCCTGCAGCGAGCCGTAGGAGGCCCTGGACGGTGCAGCTTTCACCAACACAGACCAACAGATGGTTCGGTTGTCACTGTTCTCAGATATAGTACGTGCAGCAGGAGTCGTTTTCATTTGTGTGTCTCAACAAATGGAGCTGCAATCAATGACCTCACTGTCCCCTCCCTGCTGTATATATATATATGTAACCACAGGCAGTGAATAGCATTTCATCTCTAGGTCACTGTCCCCTCCCTGCTGTATATACAGTATATCCACAGGCAGTGAATAGCATTTCATCTCTAGGTCACTGTCCCCTCCCTGCTGTATATACAGTATATCCACAGGCAGTGAATAGCATTTCATCTCTTAGTCACTGTCCCCTCCCTGCTGTATATACAGTATATCCACAGGCAGTGAATAGCATTTCATCTCTTAGTCACTGTCCCCTCCCTGCTGTATATACAGTATATCCACAGGCAGTGAATAGCATTTCATCTCTTAGTCACTGTCCCCTCCCTGCTGTATATATATATATATATTCAGTGAGGCAATGAATAGCATTTCATCTCTTAGTCTCTGTTCGTTGTGGCTCGAAATTTCCATTTAAATTCCATGTGGACAATCTTGCATCCAAGTTCCGACAGAAAATTGGCTTCCTTCTACGGAAACAGAAGCAGCTTTCCTTTGATTAGTGTTGACGTGTTGTGGCCTCGAGCCTCAAATCCTTGGTCTCCGTCCATCACTCTGCCCTCAGATTCATTACTGGCGATAGATACGACTCTCATCAATGTGTCTTTGATGAGAAGGTTGGTAATGGACTGCATTTATATAGCAGCTTTTATCCAAAGCGCTTCACAACTTATGCCTCACATTCATCCATTCAGGCACTCACTCACACACTCACACGCAGAAGAAATGTTGCAGTCAAAGTGTATATTTTCAGCACTACGTTTGTTTACCAATGATTTTAAGTAGGGATGCTCAATATTGGCTTTTTTTACCGATACCGATATACCGATATTGTCCAACTCTTAATTTCCGATACCGATATCAACCGATATCAACCGATACCGATATATGCTCCTCCTCTCCTTCCCTCCCTCAGATATCCACGTCTCTGAGCGGATCTCGGCCTGTCTGTCCGACATCTCAGCCTGGATGACGTCCAACCACCTCAAACTGAACCTAAGCAAAACAGAATTGCTCCACCTGCCGGCCAAATCCTCCCCCCTAACCGACCTTTCAATCACAGTCGAGAATGCAGCTGTGACTGCGTCCCCGACCGCCAAGAACCTTGGTGTTGTCCTCGACGACCAGTTGAACTTCTCTGCTCACATCGCAGTGACGACCAGAACCTGCCGATTCCTCCTGAGCAACGTCAGAAGGATCCGCCCCTTCCTGACAAAAGAAGCCACCCAACTCCTCGTCCAATCAACAGTCATCTCCCGCCTCGACTACTGCAATGCACTGCTCGCTGGCCTCCCGGCCACTGCCACTAAGCCTCTTCAACTCATTCAGAACGCAGCGGCCCGCCTGATCTCAAACCTACCGAAGTCGGCCCATGTCACCCCACTTCTTAGGGACCTGCACTGGCTCCCCATTGCTGCACGAATCCGCTTCAAGGCCCTCGACCTAGCATACCGTGCGGCAAAGGGAACCGCTCCCGCCTACCTCCGGTCAATGGTCTCTAACTACACACCCTCAAGACCCCTACGCTCTGCATCTTCTGGCCGCCTCAGACCTACTCCTATCCAAGCTCCCGGAGGGTCATCAAAGAGAAGCCGCCTATTCTCAGTCCTTGCCCCACAATGGTGGAATGAACTACCCACCCCAGTTAGGACAGCCGAATCACGTCCAATCTTTCGCCGTCGACTAAAGACGCACTTCTTCAACCATTATCTGAATAAAAAAAAAAAAAACAATAAAAAAAAATCGAACCCTAACTAACCGTACTGTCATGCACTTGTCCTAATAAACTAACCTACACTGTAGCACTCAACACTTTGATGAACATTGTTGCTCAGCTGATAGAGTTGTGCCCTTCCTGATGGCTTGTCGTACAGAACTTGTAAGTCGCTTTGGATAAAAGCGTCAGCTAAATGACTAAATGTAAATGTAAATGTAAATATGCAGGGTTTCTCCCCCCCCCCCCCCCCCATTACATATCTCTTGTTGTGGAATTAACACAACATTATGCATACTTTTGACAATAAATAAAATCATAATTTGTTCTTACTTGCTTGCCTGGGTAAATAAAGGTTATAGAAATGTAAAAAAATAAATAAAAATAAAATGCCGATATCGGCCGATAATATCGGTAGACCGATAATATCGGACATCCCTAATTTTAAGTGTTATTAGCGAAACATGAGCTTATAAAAAACTCTACCCATTGCATCGGAAACCAGATGATTTAGACGTGAGGAGATTACGCCGTCATGAAATTGTTGTAGTCCTAAGAAAGAGGGGACCCATTTCATAAAACTACACTACCCAGCTCACACCAGCCGCTGTCAAAGCTGCAGCCGGCTGACGTGGAAAATAAATATTGACGTGATTTTCGTGATTATATCTCACGGGTCAAACAAACCTGAACGTTATTGACATGAAATACGACAGGAAAAATATTATTCGCAATCCGGTCAAAAATGGCGGCGCTATGGACATTATACAAAAGTAACTGTACCTACAGTAGATTTCATTCACAGTCTTTTGCTGCCCCGTAACGGGCACCTGGTGGCAGGGGTGTAGCTCCAGATTCTGGGCCCCATGAAAGAATGTATTCGTAGGCCCCCAGTGAATGCGAGCGCGCGAGCGGACATTTTTTTATTCATGAAAACGCATAATATGGTTTTTACCTATACATTCGGATCAGCAGTTCAGCACCTGCACTGTTGGTGGGTGAGCCTAGTAAAGGATGTCGCATTGCGTTCATCTTCAATGAATGGACCAATGCAATAGTCTACCAAAGCCCCCCCTCTCTCTCTATATATCTCACACACACACACACTTCAGAAACAAACATAGTATCAATGAGAGCATCAATAATACACATGAGTGATGTCTAGTTTAAAAAAAAAAAAAAAAAAAAAATCTTTTTGGGGGGGCCCCCCAGTGCTGGGCCCTTGGAATCATCCTAAGCTACCCCCCCCCAGCTACGCCCCTGCCTGGTGGTACTAAATCCAGACATAACTCTGCCGTTGGAAAGAGGAGATTTGGCCCGATCCATAGATGCATGACTTTGGCCATAATAAGGGCCTCACAGGGTTAAATAAAGGTTTGAAATATTGGTTAAAAAAAAAGAAATAGAAAACCGGTGTTACCTGGAGGTCCATCTCTGTGAGGCTGATGAGCATCCGGGCAATGAAGCGCTCCCAGAAGCCGGCGGGGACAAAGCTCATCTTGAACAGGCGCTGCAGGGTGTTGGTGGTCTGCTGGCGGAAGCCGTGGATGTCTGTGGCCGGCTTGGGGGGCAGGAGGTGGGGAAGCAGGTAACTACAGCACCGGCCGAGAGATGGAGAGATGGAGGTATGGAGGTAGAGAACAAACAGAACACAACCAGGGAACACTTTCAGAATCGCAAACAATGAATGTACAGACACGACAAACACATAATAGTTCCACAGCGCGACGTACACATATTATACTGTACATGACGTACACACATTATACTGTACATGACGTACACACATTATACTGTATACACAATGTATACAATGAATGGAAGCGCACATGGCCGGTTAGCTCTAGGCATTGTCCAACTAACACCTCTCCCGAAGGCTAACCGGCCATGTCCGCTTCCATTCATTGTGCTAAGCTAGGCTAACGTGGAGCCAGATAGCCTTCTACTGAACGCACAGAGAAGAACCTGGTATCTATCTTCTTGTCTCTCTCTGGAGAAGACGGTAAGATAATTTCCCAAAAATGTTGGCGTGTTCCTTTAAGTTTAAGCTTTTCTGACTCACACTATTCAGTGCTGCACAGCCACCCCAGCCTCACCCTGCATCCATCTACATCTAGATATGCTCTCTACACGCCACGCTGGCTCACATTTACATTCAGTCATTTAGCTGAACGCGTTTATCCAAAACGACTTATATAAGTCCTGTACAACAAGTCAGCAGTCAGCAGGAAGGTTACAACTCTGGCAGCTAAGGGTCAGTAAGATTGTTTGTCAAACAGTGTTGAACTTGAGTGCTACAGTCTCTTGAGTGCATGGTAGTAAAGACAATATCATTAGCACAGTTGGTAGTAATATAGGTGAGGTGGATTCCTGAGTAGCTGAGTGCATACTAGTAAAAGCGGCGCTTAATGTCCCCATGGGGGGGGGGGGGGGTCTTGCATGGATATGTACTGAGAGAATATTGATAGCAGAGCCTATACTGACAAATTCAACTGTATAACCATTTATTGTAGTAGCATTGTAGTGTTACTACGCGTCATAGAATAGAATAGAATAGATATACTTTAATCATCCCGAGGGAAATTTCGCACTACAAATCGCTCACAGTAAACATTTAGGTAGACAAAACAATTAGTCACGAATAAGAATAAAAAATATATAAGGCTAAGAATAAAGAATAAAATAAGCCTAAGAATAAAATAATAAGAAGAATAAAATACGGTCCGGGATTTACATTTCCTATGTTATGTATATACATTCTAATATAAAATATACAGTACAAATCTACAGTAATCTACAGTAAGTGTAATATTGAACAATGTTGTTTTAAAAGTAAAAGTCCAGGAAGATGGTAACTGTCGCCCTGTGCTCAGTGATGCAGTGAGGCTCAGTGATGCATTGTAAAGTCTGATGGCTGTCGGAATGAAGGACTTCATGTGCCGTTCAGTGCTACATCTTGGGAGTGTTAGTCTAGCACTGAACGTGCTCCTCCTGTCAGCCAAGTCTGTGTCTAGTGGGTGGGAGTCATGTGGAGTTGTATCGTACCTGTTGTTAGCCACAGGAAGAGCGATCTCAAACTTGGCGAGGAACTGGAAGTACTGCTCCTCAGTCTGCTGGGTGAAGCCTGTTCCTACCAACAGCATCTACACACACAACACAACACAACACACACGCACACACACACAGAGCCTTTGTCAGAGGGAAGCAACAGTTGTGATTGGACGATTAAGAAAAGAGGGCAGGGTTTGAGATAGGTTAATTAAGGCTGTCAAAAGCACTACACGGCATGCATGGAGGAAGAGAAAACGCATAAAAAAGATAAATAAGAAAATGTAGATACATACAGTATATACAGTACTGTATATACATCGATTTTAAAGAGAATTGGTGCAGGATCATCAAATGAAAGAAAAATACTAAATGTAGGCACTCTTTCTTGGAACTGAAACTAAAATATTGAAATACTTAAAACGCCAAAATTTTAACATGGCTAGTTTTTTCTGTTAAATAAATACAAAAATAAAACAAAAACGGACCAAATGCTTTTTTTTTTTTTTTTTTTTACTTTGGCCATTTCCCTGGCTCTTTTATACGTTTATCGCATTTATACTTGGTCAAGTTCGACCGACAGAAGCAGGCTGAAAGGGTTCAGATGGGGGGGAAGACACTCTGGGAAAGGCACGGCTGCAGTCCGGGATTCGAACTCGCTCAGCCCCAGATCCGTGACGAGCACGGTTGTCCACGGCGCTGAAATAGCACTCGCGGTACGTGGTGAGCTACTGGAGCTCCCCTCCAAATGCTTTTTTACTCTCTTCACAAGAGTGCCAGAAGTTTGTTCCCACAGACATTGCAACATTTTATTCAAGGACTTTCAAGTACTTTTCCAAGCACTATTTTTCATTTGAACTCAAGCAGTGCCAGCTATTAGACTGGGCCCGCTCTAGTTAGGCCAGCTTTCCATTACAACTTTTCACTGTGCGTCACGTTGTTTGTAGAGCTAAATCTATATTTTATATTATAGCTATGTATCCAATATCATTGTCAATTGACAGTAAGAACCTTCCGTTCAAGATGCATAAGTGAAATATTCTTTTCATCAATACGTTCCCGTTTTATACCGTGGTGAATATGAGTGTTATATCGGAATGATCTGGGATAATTCCTGCAAGGCTATTTATAAGGCGCTAAGCTAATAACGTTAAATCCATTGGCGTTTCGTCCCTACACACGACACAGTTAAAAATCCAAATGCATATGATCGGTATTATGTTCCATCATGAATGCATGAAAGGGGGGGGGGGGGGGCGGGGGAAGTTGTTTCTGATTAATTGATTGCCAATAACGGCATTCGTTATTACCACAACATAGGCTGATCTGGGGGATGGCTATTAACTCATTCGGGGCCATCCACGTAATATTACGTGTTTGCCCGACAACCGTTGGGAGCCAGCCACGTAATATTACGGTTTTGGTTCGTTTGTCTTTTTTTTCTCGATATTAATATCCTATTCACTGTCACAGAGCTGTATTTTGGCTGGAAAAGGCATATTGGGAGTCCAAAGGTGCAGTACCGGCCAGATCCTGGTAGTGGCGCTGTCTTGAGAATGCAGTAACCCCTGTTGCAGACCTGGTGTCACACTGTTTACGCTCCGGGCGGACTTTCTGTTATTCTGAAGCCAGGGCTTCACTCGATCGCATGGAATACTCTTTGGGATGCCGAATTCATTATGCAGTAAAGGATTATGGCATGGGCCAATGGACATATGATCTACCAGATGGCGATCAAATAATTGGAATTCTTCTTTTTGGAATCCAACCGGCCAAAGGTAAGAGCAATTTAACGTCAATTTCAGCTTGATTGTTCAAGGATTTCGCTCATTCAGCGCCAGGTATTTTCCTCATCCTGTTCTAGCTAGGCCACGCTTTAAATATAGGGGTGCGTCACCTTGTTTGTAGAGCTATATCTATATTCTATATTATAGCTATGGGGACAATACTATGGTCATTTGACAGTCAGTATCTTCCGTCGAACATGCAAAAAATTATTAATTTGTTCATGTATACGTTTGTGTGTTATCCCGTGGTGAATATTAGTATAGTTTCGGAGTGATCCGGGCTAATTCCTGGAAAGCTGAGTTATAGGGCGCTATGTGAATTCTACTAAAAGCATTGGCGTTTCATCCCTGGACACGCTACAATTTCCAAATCAAATGTATATAATAGGTATTATGTTGGGGGCGGCTACGTGGCGTAGTGGGCAAGCCGCTCGCCACGAATGACGGAGACGCTGGGCTTGCCTGTTCGAGCCCAGCGCTCCACATTGCTTTCAGTTTAGCTGGTCGTTCATACTAATACACATTGGCCGTATTAGGGGGTGGGAAACTGATGGGTGGGGATCGGGCGTTGTGGACAGCGACTCCTACAGGTCGGTTGGTGCGCCTGCGCAGTAGAATCAGGAAGTGTCGGGGGCAGCGTGAGCCTCCCACGCGTTACTCCTCGCCACTGAGAGATCGAGCTGCGCAGGTGAAAAGATGCGACTGCTGTTACCTCAAGTACCGGAGGGGACTTGTGCTATGTATGACTTAGTCCACATTGCAGCCGGCTTGTGGGAGGCAAGAAACAGCGTTCGTGACAGGGGAGGGTTGAATTGGATGATACGAAATTGGGAAATTGGGATGGGAGAAAATATAGAAAATGGGAGAAAAAGTGGATAAAAAAAAATAATAGGTATTATGTTCCATCATGAATGCATGAAAGGGGGGGGGGGGGGGCGTTTCTGATGCTTTGATTGCCAGTAACGGCATTCGTGTTGAACACTACACACGCTGATCAGCTGGATCGGTATGAAAACATTGCAGGATCAAGCTGGAATTGACGTCAGATAGTCCTTACCTTTGACCGGGGCTATTCCAAAAAGAATATTCCAATTGTTTGATCGCCATCTGGTCCATCTGATGTCCATCTGGTCCACGACATAATCCGGCACAACACATGCATCGAGTGTCTCGGACTTTTCAATGTGATAGAGTAAACCTCTAGGCTTCCCTGTACTAACATTCTCTGCCCGGTGGGATTTGAATGTAACACACGGTCTGGAACAGGGTTTACTGCACTCTCGATACTGCCACCTAGCCGGATCTGGCCGGTACTGCACCCTCGGGTCCCAGTATGCCTTTTAACGGCAACATACAGGTCTGTGACATTGAATAGAATATTAAAATCGGGAAAAAAGGAAAACGGACCAAATAACGTATATATACGTGGTTGGCGTTCAACGGTTGTCGAGCAAACACGTATATAAACGTTGTTGGCCCAGATTGAGTTAAAGGATAACTCCACTATTTTGGGAAATTAGCTTATTTAACATCTTCCCTGGAGTTAGACAAGAAGATACATACCTTTTTTGTCTCTGTGCATGCATTTTAGCTTTGGGAATAGACGCTCCGTTAGCATAGCTTAGCTTCATCACTGGAAGTGAGGCAGGACAGTAGCCTTACAGTGCCTTACAGTGTATTGCAAGGTCTGACATTGACCAAACTTGATATGCATGACCTTGGTGGGCTCTAGGTCAACTCCTGCAAAGGGGGTCAATGTCAGACTTTGCAATCAAAAGTTAGGGGGCTAATAACCCTTGCCATAATTTCAGTGCGCCCCCTAACTTTTGATTGCAAGGTCTGACATTGACCCCCTTTTCAGGAGTTGACCTAGAGCCCACCAAGGGCATGCATATCAAATTTGGTCAATGTCAGACCTTGCAATACACTGTAAGGCACTGTAAGGCTACTGTCCTGCCTCACTTCCAGTGATGAAGCTAAGCTATGCTAACGGAGCGTCTATTCCCAAAGCTAAAATGCACGCACAGAGACAAAAAAGGTATGTATCTTCTTGTCTAACTCCAGGGAAGATGTTAAATAAGCTAATTTCCCAAAATAGTGGAGTTCCCCTTTAAGCACTTCAAGGACCTTGTGCGAACCCTGCTCTTAGTAGCAGTGGTTATACCCTCTTTCAGCCGTCGCTCCCTTACCCTGAGGTCTTCAGTGCGGATCAGCCCGTCCCTGGCCACAGAGCGGGAGGACTTGAGGTGGATGATCCTCTCCAGGCACTCCGACAGCCAGACGGGACACAGGAAGTACAGGGTGCACAGGCCGTGACTGGTGTCGGGGAAGTGGAGCAGGGTCCCCGTCTCGATCAGGAAGCTGATGGCTGGACAGAGAGAGACGGTACCAAGATTCAAGAGATTTATTTGTCACATACATATCCAGACATGTAGTGAAATGAAGGTGGCCATGCCCGCCTTGATGGTGCAAAAATACAATAATAACATAGAATACATAATAAAATAGACATGATGAAGTCTATTTTTAAAGTGACCTTTTTTGTAGTGTGTGTGTGTGTGTGTGTGTGTGTGTGTGTGTGTGTGTGTGTGTGTGTGTGTGTGTGTGTGTGTGTGTGTGTGTGTGTGTGTGTGTTCATGTGTGCTTGTGTGTGGAGAGATCAGTGTTCAGTGTTCTGATGGCCTGGGGGAAGAAGCTGAGTCTGAGTGATAATAAACTTTGATGTGATGATAATAAACTTGATTTGATACAAGAATTGCAGCCCCAACGTGCTTCACAGCAGCAAAATAGACGTCAAATGTGCAGAAAATAGACCAGAATAAAAGCAATGCGGAAAATAAGAAAAAGGGTCAAAGTAATGCAGACAATAACAATAGAATAAAGTCATCAGAAATAGCGTCAAATAGCAGCATAAACAACAATAATATAGCTCTCATTTACAATACAATAAATTTAGGGCTGTCAGTTTATCACGTTAATTAGATTAATTAATTACACAGCAAATTATCGCGTTATGAAAATTAACTCAAAATGTATTACGGTACAATTTTTTTTTTTTTTTATAATTATTTTTTTTATCATTTTTTTTTGTATCTCATTCATTCCATAAGAATGTAGAATACACATTTACAGACTTTTTTTTAATATGGTCCATTTGCATGTTCTTGGTATCTGATTCTAGGGACATCTATGAATCTCAGGGAATGTATTCCCAGTGTCAGAAATACTGTGGGCTAGATCCACAAAGAATGGATTGCATGGTGCAAGGTGCACCCTTACTGTACTTACAATTCATTATGATGAAAGTCTTTCTCTGGTCTGCATCCCTTTAACAATTGTGTGTATTGAGCCGTACTGTATTGTACCCATTCTGCAATCGGTTAATAACATTTTCATTCAATCAATCAATCTGCGCTGTGATTGATTGAATGAAAATTTAATTTTGAGTCATATGTATGGAACCAAATGAGAATATCAATAAAATGTGTTTTATCTTTGACTGTGAATAACACCATGCTCAAATTGACCAGACCTGAAAAATCTAAGCAAATTAATAGATGGAAGATGATTAAACAGAAGGTTTTGTAGATACAGTACTGAATTCTGCCATCTGGACACATGCAATTTGAAATATGATTATAGAATATAGAATATCAGGCATAAAATGGTTATGCGATTAAAATGTGATTAATTAGATTAATTAATTAATTACAAATCCTGTAATTAATTAGATTCATTTTTTTAATCGCCTGACAGCACTAAATAAATTGCATGTTCTCCCTGTGTTCGCATGGGTTTCCTCCGGGTACTCCGGTTTCCTCCCACACCATAAAGACATGCATGTTAGTCAGGTAGGCAAACTAGCTAATTAGCTCCAATCTGGCACATTTACATTGATGTGGAAACTGAAGATGTTCATTAACTCATTCAGCGCCATGCCCGAGTATAATCGGGTTAGCTCGCCAGCGGTTGAGCGCCATACCCGAGTATAGTCCAGTCATTATAGGCCAGAATTAGGCTAAACCTAGGACAAATTGCAACATTAGCAAACTCAACTGATTTTGTATCCTCAATATGTCTTTAGTGAGAGAAAAAAAGTCCCAAGGAATCCCATCATGGGAAATGTGTTTTTTTTCAATGTACTTGATTGCTGGCAGGATCACTGACGACACTGTCTTTCAGAGATTGTGACGCGTTCAAATTTTGAGGTAGCTCAAAAGTAAAGATACCATTTGATTCTAGACAACCTCGGATTTCCAATGAGACCAACCATGTCATGTTACCTCATTGGAAAGGGGGCTACATACCTAATTATTCAAAGTTAAGACGGTTTTTTGGGGAGGGAAATATGGCCATCACCATTTTTCAAATGGTCCCTTGGCCTTCTACCTCAATATATGTTAATGGAAATGGGTTACATGGGTACCTACAAGCCTCCCCTATACAGACATACCAAATTTATGTTAAGCCCATGTAGTTTTGTGCAAGAATCATGTAGTGTTTACTGTTTAGCATGCTGTACAAATATGTAATTTCCGCCTATTATAAAAAACCCCATCTCCATGGACCTATCCCCACGGACATAAACCCTTGAGCCCCATCCTCGTGGACTGAGCTCCACAGAGCCTATCTACTAATATTCCAAGAAGAAAAAAATGTCTTTATCAAATGTTTTGATTAGTTCTGGCGTGTATGCTAATTGGTGCATATCAAATAAGATAATGTGTGATTTGCATGAGTAAACACAATAATTCAATGAAGTTGTGATTGACTTTTTTTCTTGTCTTTGTGTGTGTAATCAGCTTGTGAGTTTTTATAGTGATATCTAAAAGTAAAATGTTCACCACTATGTTATAACAGGCATTTTTCGATATGAATATATATAGGTCGTTTTCAAAACTTTCCCATGATGGGATTCCTTGGGACTTTTTTTCCCTCACTAAAGACATAATGAGGATACAAAATCAGTTGAGTTTGCTACTGTTGCAATTTGTCCTAGGTTTTTTCATATAATGACTGGACTAGTAGTCGGGTTTTGATCCTCGCGTTCAGGAAATCAGCTTGGACTTTAGTGAAACGAGGCAATGTTTATATTGGAATTGTGAACGAACGAAGGTATGTAGAAACAAACCCTTTTTTACATGTTGTACTACAAATAGTTTCTGTCAAATGAGCCATACTATGGTCTCCATAGCTATAATATAGAATATATACAATAGCTCCGCAAAGATCATGAAATATCGCGAAAATGGTCACGAAAAGCTGGCCCATAGACAGCACAGATGGGGGTACACGCTGGCGCTGAATGAGTTAATGTGCACTTTCCCTGGGTAAAAAATAAACAAACTTAATAAACAATAATATAGCTCTTGTTTACAATACAATAATCACAGTTTGGATGCAGCGACTGCAAAGTGGCTAAACGCATTAAAAGGCTAAAGGTGAAGAGATATGTTTTTAGCTTACTTTTGAAAATATTTAGTGAGCTAGCCTCCTTAATATCCATAGGTAAGGTGTTCCAGAGCTTTGGTGTGTAATTAGCAACGGCTGCATCCGCGATTTTATTTTGGCTGTTGCTGGGAAGTAGTAGGTGGTCATGGTGTTCTTGGGGGCACATCGTTGACAAGGGAATACCAATAAAAGAGGAGCTGGCATTAAAAAACAGATTCAAGCTATTTACTCTAAATGCAGGCCTCGATGAGTCACAACAGAAACAACTATTATGCAAAACATTTACCTTTAAATCAACTGGTAACTGTAAGTTAAAGTAAATGTAAGTGAAAAGTGAAGTATTTTAATTTTAGAGGACTAGAGGTCTCACACCCTCCTTCAAAACCACTCTACCTACCTGTGGGTGGCTGCAATTAGAAACTGGCCCCGGTAATGTCAAAATCCCCCCCCCCCCCCCCCACCCACACAACCCCCTCTAATGTGTTTATATTTCTTATGATGTTCTCTCTTTCTTACACAGTACCGTATATTTGTATGTCATAATTGTCTTGATGAATTGAAAATGGCGGACCCTTATGTAAACAAGACGAAAGTATTCTTTCTGGTCTTCATCCTCTTAGCAGTTGTTTGTACTGAGCCGTACTGTATTGTACCCATTCTGCAATCTGTTAAATAAAGTTTTCAATCATTCAATCACTCAGCTGGTGGTCAGAACCGTACCGGTCTGCAAGTCCTCGTAGTCTCTGATGTCACTCCCCGGGTTCTGCTCCACCAGGCGGTCCAGCTGGGTGTCGGTGAGGTACTGGACCTCGTCCTCCGCGTCCCTCCTCTGCTGCTCCGCCAGCACCGCCTCCTGCAGGACCAGGTAGCTCCTCGGGATCTGGGTCGGAGAGAGAGGGGCCGTGGTGCGGTCAGGGGTCGGAGAGAGAGGGGCCGTGGTGCGTTCGGGGGTCGGAGAGAGAGAGGGGTCGTGGTGCGTTCAGGGGTCGGAGAGAGAGGGGCCGTGGTGCGTTCGGGGGTCGGAGAGAGAGAGGGGTCGTGGTGCGCTCAGGGGTCGGAGAGAGAGGGGTCGTGGTGCGGTCAGGGGTCGGAGAGAGAGGGGCCGTGGTGCGTTCGGGGGTCGGAGAGAGAGAGGGGTCGTGGTGCGCTCAGGGGTCGGAGAGAGAGGGGTCGTGGTGCGGTCAGGGGTCGGAGAGAGAGGGGTCGTGGTGCGTTCAGGGGTCGGAGAGAGAGGGGCCGTGGTGCGTTCAGGGGTCGGAGAGAGAGGGGTCGTGGTGCGGTCAGGGGTCGGAGAGAGAGGGGCCGTGGTGCGTTCAGGGGTCGGAGAGAGAGGGGTCGTGGTGCGTTCAGGGGTCTGAGAGAGAGGGGTCGTGGTGCGTTCAGGGGTCTGAGAGAGAGGGGTCGTGGTGCGTTCAGGGGTCTGAGAGAGAGGGGTCGTGGTGCGTTCAGGGGTCTGAGAGAGAGGGGTCGTGGTGCGCTCAGGGGTCGGAGAGAGAGGGGTCGTGGTGCGTTCAGGGGTCGGAAAGAGAGGGGTCGTGGTGCGCTCAGGGGTCGGAGAGAGAGGGGTCGTGGTGCGCTCAGGGGTCGGAGAGAGAGGGGTCGTGGTGCGTTCAGGGGTCGGAGAGAGAGAGGGGTCGTGGTGCGCTCGGGGGTCGGAGAGAGAGGGGTCGTGGTGCGCTCAGGGGTCGGAGAGAGAGGGGTCGTGGTGCGCTCGGGGGTCGGAGAGAGAGGGGTCGTGGTGCGTTCAGGGGTCGGAGAGAGAGGGGTCGTGGTGCGTTCAGGGGTCGGAGAGAGAGGGGTCGTGGTGCGCTCAGGGGTCGGAGAGAGAGGGGTCGTGGTGCGCTCAGGGGTCGGAGAGAGAGAGGGGTCGTGGTGCGTTCAGGGGTCGGAGAGAGAGGGGTCGTGGTGCGTTCAGGGGTCTGAGAGAGAGGGGTCTTGGTGCGTTCAGGGGTCGGAGAGAGAGGGGTCGTGGTGCGTTCGGGGGTCGGAGAGAGAGAGGGGTCGTGGTGCGTTCAGGGGAAGTCGGAAACATAGAGAAGGGTCGTGGTGCGTTCAGGGGAAGTCGGAAACATAGAGAGGGGTCGTGGTGCGTTCAGGGGAAGTCGGAAACAGTAGAGACACAGACACACTGTGTGCGTTCAGTAGAAAGCTATCTGGCTGCACGTTAGCCTAGCTTAGCACAATGAATGGAAGTGGACAGTGCCGGTTAGCCTTCGAGAGAGGTGTTAGTCGGACAATGCCTAGGCTACCCGTCACTGTCCACTTCCATTCATTGTGCTAAGCTAGGCTAATGTGCAGTCAGATTTCTACTGAATGGGCCGAAAGGAAACTGGTATCTATCTTCTTGTCTCTCTCTCTGGAGAAGACGGTAAGCTAATTTCCCAAAATGTTGTTGTGTTCCTTTAACACATTGGGTGCCATGGGTTATATCCATCAATATAGACAGTCTGCCACCGTTGAAAGCCTATGGAGATGTTTACCTTCTTTGCAGGGCTATAACTTTTTTAATTGTATTGCTATATCTGCATTACTATGGCCCATTCAACATCGATTATCTATCGTTCCGGATGTGGGAACGTTATATTTTTTCATTCATACATTGTTGTGTTAATACCGTCTTGAATATAAGTATGTTTATAAGCTTTTCTGCTGTAATTCCAAAAATGCTATTTATAGGCCCAAACGCATATAGATTATCGATTGCCGTTTCTTTCCTATACACGCTATCGGCAGTAACGGCTTTATGTAGTATGGGTTGATATATTGATCAGACTGTTTGCAAACAAAGAAACGCACAATCGGGCTGAAAATAACGTTACTGTCCTCTTACCGTTCGCCGATGAGACTGGAAGAAAAAGATCCCAATTATTTGACGCCGATCGCCTAGATCCATTTCCGGTTTGTATGGCGCAATAAACGCCGAAATCATATCGATTATTGCGTTATGGAAGCAATCCATATGCACGCCAGTGTTTGTCTGTAGTCCCGTAGCAAGATATTACTGCCGGAGGGATTTCCTCGACGCACCGATCACAACTTCCGGTTTTGAGAATGTAACTCGCCCGACCATCCACCAGGCGGCGGTATTGAGGCGTTGCAATCTCATTCAGGGTCCCGCTGCAGGGTCGGAGGTTGCCTGGATGAATTATGAATGCCATGGCGAAAATATTTTATATTTATTTTAAAAACGGCTTACGCCGTTGTTGGCGTTCAACGCATGGCGGCCAAAAACGGCGTAACGCGTTTATGGCGACCAATGTGTTAAAGGTGAGTGTGTGCATGTGGATGTGTGTGCAATGAATGTAGAATGGGGATGGGATCATGATATGTATTTAATCTCATGAATCCTGTTGTGACCTGAAACTGTACGCACGCTTTGGAGAGCAGTGTCAGCTTTTAAAACCAGGCTGTGATGACTTCATCTTCAAGCAACGGCTATATGATGACTGAGTGAAAGAAATCGTGTTATCCATGATTTAGGGTGAGTGAAAATGTTACTGGCCACCCGCCGTGGTGCGAGTTCATCTTGTTGACATCATGTCTTTGATTGTGTAATAATTATGTGAAGCCTGTTTGATATTTGGCTGCAATATTTATGGGCTGGTCGTTTATTGTAGTTGTGAATGTGACTTAAGACATGTGGTGTTATGCCTGTTAGGCCTACAGCTTAACGTGCGTTTAGAACTTTTGATAAATGAAGCCCGCTTTTTATGGCTTAAAACCAATTTCCCACAATTAGTTACTTTAGATTAAAAAAAAATAACAATTTGATCATGGATGAACAAAACGTTCAATTTCAAGGACTTTTTAAGCACCTTGTTAAAAGAATTTGCTGTTTTAAAGGAATTCCAGGCCTTTACTTTTTTATTATTATTATTTTTTTTTAAAGCACTTTAAGCACTTCCAGGACCTTGTGCGAACCCTGCTTCTACCATTGCATAGTATGCCTTTTAATTAGCTTTTTCTGTGTTTTAAAATGTAAGGCTGCACATGTTTCAATGTTTGGGTCTGAAGGAAATTTTACTTGGTTGGTTACTTAGCTGGTTCTGGATCAGTACGCCAGGCTGAAGCCAACTGTTGTCTTGGTTAGACTTTATAATGAACTGAGTGGTTGTGGTATGGGGTGTGGTGATGGTTTGGTTAGACTTTATAATGAACTGAGTGGTTGTGGTATGGGGTGTGGTGGTGGTTTGGTTAGACTTTATAATGAACTGAGTGGTTGTGGTATGGGGTGTGGTGGTGGTTTGGCTGTCAATTTGGTTGGCACCAGCACTTTTGTCAGAGACAATTGTAAGCGGTGCTCTCAAGTTTCAAGTTTTCATTTGCCACATTATAAGGTAGGCTACATGTACATTACAGTGAAATGCTTGGTTCTGTATGAGCCTCCTGAGATTGTGCTTCATACAGTAAAGAAAGTAAAAAGACCAAACACTATACAAAATGTACATTATATATTTTTTTTACAAAATGCTAACAAAATGCAAAGAAATTAGGTAGAGAGGTAGTGCAAATCTTTTAGTAATAAATAGATACAACATGGTGTAGTGTTAAAAAGTGTGTGACCCTCTTTGCGCCGCCCCTGTGCCTCAAATAGATCCGCTATCAACTCTATCTTTAATCTTTCAAAATGTTCAGTTGCTATCACTATTAGCTCTATCTTTAATCTTTCAAAATGTACAGTTGCTATTGCATGCACTCATCTGTGTTTCACTACACACATGAGTGCATGCTTACCAACTGTCCGTCTGCAACACTACTATCACCAACATCTAAGAAGGGAGATCCCCCCTTGAATGGCCCTTCTAAGGTTTCTCTCCTCCACTCTGCCTGTGGAGCTTTTTTCCCTATTGTTAGGTTTTAGTGAGTTTTTCCTTACCTTCGCGTGGGGTATGTCTGGGAGTGCTTGCATTCTTTCATTTATTTGCATTGATCTAAAAATGTTTGGACCTTATGGTGTTCTTGTTCTGTTCTTGACTTATTGTTATGTTGTCTTCTTGACTTGTTTAAAGAAGACCTGTACGGCCCATGGGAACATTAACGTGTGTTGTCGGGCCCTATAAATAAATTTGATTTGATTTGATTTGTGTAAAGTGTCTAAGTGAATGTTAAAGTTGAATGTTTAAAGGGAGTGTGTGCATGCGGATGTGTGTGCAATGAATGTAGAATGGATGGGATCATGATATGTATTGCTATGACATGTACATGAGTTTTTCCTTACCTTTGCTGGGGTATGTCTGGGAGTGTTTTACATTTATTTTGGATTTCATGGTGTTTTTTTTTGTTCTTGATTTATTGTGATGTTTCTTCTTGACTTGTCCAGCCCATGGGAACATTAACATGTGATTTCGGGCTTTATAAATAAGATTTGATTTGATTTATTGTGTCCTGCCGTTGACAATGGGTACAATACAGTACGGCTCAATACAAAACAAACCGCTAAGAGGATGCAGACCAGAAAAATACTTTAGTCTTGTTTACATCGGGGTCCCCCATAGGTAGAGGTGTTCTCATCAGATAGAAATGTCTGCAGTTGGGCGTGGGCCATATGAAAGAAATTAAACGGCAAGTTCAGAATTATGGACACACAGCCCTATTTTAGAATAGAAATACTTTATTCATCCCGAGGGAAATTTCTTCTGATATCAAAGTGTGATATCAAACTTCAAGTGTGATATCAAAGTGTGATATCAAAGTGTGATATCTAATTTTCAAATGATGCCCCCTGAAGGTAGGAAGATGAGGCATGACACTCAACGTTCCTCTTTCATTCCGGGTCTGGTGCAGGCTGACAGACTGAATCTTTTAAAATTAGAATTAATAAATGCAATAGTTTCAACGCCACATTCTCCACTTATTTCAGGATAGTGCCTTTGTAAGAGCAGGGAAGTCTCTCGCTCAAAATGATATTCCCAGTCACATATTAAGGATCTTGTTTTATGAGAACTCATTATTCTAATAACGATGTCGCAATGGCTACATTTCCTCATTGGAATTCAAAAGTCTGACTGGCCAAGCTGTTCTAGTGTTAAAGGCACAATTCATAATCCAAACATAGACGAATGGCCATGCAAAGATAACAAAATACCAATGGAGATGTTTTTAATCCTGTAGTTGATTGACTGAGCTCTTTTTTGAGATAGGTCAATAGCTCTGGAGTTATCGACACAGAAGGTTGTTTTTGCCGTCGACTAAAAACACATTTATTCAATCAATATCTGAAATAAAGATTTTTTTTTAAATAAACTAACCGTCTTACTGTCTTCTACTATCATGCACTCTTCCACTAATTAATAATTAATCTTCCTTGTCTATATTACTACCTAATATGCTAATATGTCTCTACTACTATGCACTCGACACTGCAGCAGCCAAGTTTCAGCACTGTTTGATGAACATTGTTACTCAGCTGATCTAGAGTTGTACATTACAACAATAACTGTGAACCGGACTTGCATTGCTGCACTATACAATACTTCATCCTTTGCAAGTCAACGCCCCCCCCCCCCCCCCCCCCCCTCCTTCCATCAACTCACTGGACTGAAATATTTATATTTATTAATTTATTTGCACAAGCACTAGATGCACTTGGGACAATGATGGTATGTTATATATTGGGACATTGGGACATTGATACTCTATTACTTTATTACTATATTACTATTATTATTGACATTATTATTTTGCACATGTTATATCTTATGTTGTATGCCAGTGGTGATGTTCCTAACAAATTTCGTTGTACCAACAATGACAAATAAAGATCTATTCTATTCTATTCTACCCTTCCTGCTGACCTGTTGTACAGAACTTGTAAGTCGCTTTGGATAAAAGCATTCAGCTAAATGACTAAATGTAAATGTTGTGTTGTGACGTCAAGCGACTCGTCCCGTACCCCCGTGTCTGTGGTTACAGAGACGGTCTGTAGTGGGCGTTACTGCAGGCGGTCTGTCACTCACCAGTCGGCCCACCAGCCGGTTGTTGCTGGCTGGGCTGCTGCTGTCCTTCATGGAGCAGGCCACCTGGAAGATCAGCCTCCGCACACCTTCCATGCCCTCCAGGGTCCTGCTGGACACCTCGCTGCACAGAGAGAGAGAGCGAGAGAGCGAGAGAGAGAGAGAGAGAGAGAGAGAGAGAGAGAGAGAGAGAGAGAGAGAGAGAGAGAGAGAGAGAGAGAGAGAGAGAGAGAGAGAGAGAGAGATAGAGAGAGAGAGAGAGAGAGAGAGAGAGAGAGAGAGAGAGAGAGAGAGACACGCACAGAGAGAGAGACAAACAGAGACACACACATACACACAGAAAGAGAGAGAGAGACGCACGCACGCACACACACACACAGACAGACAGACAGACAGACAGACATACACACACATAGACACACACACACAGAGACACACACACACAGACACACACACAGACACACACAGACAACATAATATTCTTAAATATGAACTATTCAAATACACACACACAAACTATTTATATTATATTATATTAAATTACCATTAATATACCAGTATTATTATCAAATTAATTAAATTAATTCAATATCCACCATTTGCATACCACTCTGCTCTTGAACAGCTATGCACATGTTGAGGTCTCTGTGTGTGTGTGTGTGTGTGTGTGTGTGTGTGTACTTGCTAAGAATGAGTATACATATTGGGGAGAAATTGAAGTGTGGGTATGTATGTGTGTGTTGCTGGGTGTGTACATGTTGAAGTGTGTATTGTATGTGTGTGTTGCAGGGTGTGTACATGTTGAAGTGTGTAGTGTATGTGTGTGTGTTGCAGGGTGTGTACATGTTGAAGTGTGTATGACGTGTGTTGTGAAGGATCAGATTAAACCGAATATATATATTTATTTATGGATATATATTTAATAGTATTTGTATATCGTTTGATATCCCTTGTATATTCTTTGTACATATACACTGAATATCCCTTTAGTCTACTACAGCCCATAATAGTTCATTCTCTCATTGGACAAGAACCTGGCGCCAGCAGACAGGCCCCTTGAGTCAAGTTCAATAGTGCCGACGAACATGTCCCAACTAGCCCCGGTTCCGCGTAGGAATACGGCTACCGAAATACGAATGGTACTATTTGTTCACCGTGCATATAAATAGGGCGCAAGTAAAGTAGAACTTTCTTTTAGTCCATTAGTCCTTTACCCTCCAACCTAGTAACAGACGTGAAGCCTCACCCACGACCCACGTGTGGTGCAGTATGGCCTATTTTTGGCCCCAGAATAGGCATTGAGACCTCGTGTAAATTCATAGCTGAATTGTCATAGTTTGGCACTGTACCGTCGAGTGGGACGTATTTCTATTAAGTTAATAATAGTCTATTATGTATGGTGCATCGTTCGGTTAGAGTTCTAAAGTGAGCAGCACCCCATCGTTTCCTCGCGTTATCTAGAGTCTTAACCAGGCTGGGCAGACCACGCGTGGTGCTTTCATCCGAGGAGTTCTGGGCGAGGACGAGTGGACCTGCACATTGGATTACCTACCCGGACGACTGCTGAGCCTATACGGCATGGAATATCTATTTGCTTTGGGTGTTTTGATTTGTGGAGCGGATAACAGCCAACGCCAGTGAGTGTTGGAATTACCCCCGAGAGGAGCCCAGGTGAGACGGCGCTCAACCCAGACCGAGGCCGCCTCGCTTCTCCTTCGTTGTGGACCTACAGCTACCGTCTACAAGAGGGCCCAAGTGTGTTCATCTGTGGATCAAGATCCTGCGGGCACTGTTTTCTGTACCTGAATTATCCCCAGGAATCGTTGGCCAGATGGGATGCAGCTGACGGCTCTCCAAACCCCCCCCCCCCCTTACTGACTTACAACCAGCAGGACCCCTTTAGTATCCCGCTATAATCCTTAAGTACCATCGCTATAGATCCCTAAAGAACCAGGTTGTATACTTGCTTCCTGCGTAACCAGAGATTGGACATTCAGTGTTGATTTGCCTACGAATACTCATTTGCCTTACAAGTGCATTCAAATCATAAATGTAATTAAGTGAATGTTGTATATACCTTTTGCTATATTAAACCTTCGACTGTTATATTTGTGTGGACCTGATTTCATATGTGGGAAAGTGTTCATCATACTTAGATATCGTGTACTGTGTGGCCAGAAGTTAAAGTACATCAAGCGGTAGTGGTTTAATGATACCATACTTATCAATACAGTCAGGGAATTGTACCCCTCAGTTACAACGTGTGTATTGTATGTGTGTGTGTGTGTGTGTTGCAGGGTGAGTACATGTTGAAGTGTGTATGAAGTGTGTATTGTATGTGTGTGTGTTGCAGGGTGTGTACATGTTGAAGTGTGTATGAAGTGTGTATTGTATGTGTGTGTTGGAGGGTGTGTACATGTTGAAGTGTGTATTGTATGTGTGTGTGTTGCGGGGTGTGTACATGTTGAAGTGTGTATTGTATATGTGTGTGTTGCGGGTGTGTACATGTTGAAGTGTGTACTGTATATGTGTGTGTTGTGGGGTGTGTACATGTAGAAGTGTGTACTGTATGTGTGTATTGTATATGTGTGTGTTGTGGGGTGTGTACATGTTGAAGTGTGTACTGTATGTGTGTATTGTATATGTGTGTGTTGCGGGGTGTGTACATGTTGAAGTGTGTACTGTATGTGTGTATTGTATATGTGTGTGTTGCGGGGTGTGTACTGATTGCAGGTGTGTATTGTATGCGTGTGTGTGTGTGTGTTGTGGGGTGTGTACTGACTGCAGGTGTATATATGTGTGTGTGTGTGTGTGTGTGTGTGTGTGTGTGTGTGTGTGTGTGTGTGTGTGTGTGTGTGTGTGTGTGTGTGTGTGTGTGTGTGTGTGTGTGTGTGTGTGTGTGTTGTGTGTGTGTGTGTGTGTGTGTGTGTGTGTGTGTGTGTGTGTGTGTGTGTGTGTGTACTGACTGCAGGTGTTTCCAGGTGATGTCTGGGTATCCGGTGGCCCGGGCCCCGGAGGGGGAGCGGCAGAGTGCCAGGATGTAGGCCCTCAGCGTGGCGACCCGCTCCGTCCGGAACTTGCTGTTGATCAGGTCCAGGTGTGTGCCCACCACCACCACTGCAGAGTTGGGGGCTCGCGCCTGCGGGTCAGACGGCACATGCGTCAGTATCCACGTCCACGAGGCAGCCAGAGGGGCGACAGTGGCTCAGGAGGTAGAGCGGTCCAAGGTTCCCGGATTGATTCCCGCTCCTCGAGCAAGACACTTAACCCCTTAACCCCACTTAACTGCTCCCGGTGAGCAGGTTGGCACCTTGCGCCGTCGGTGTGTGAGAATGTGTGAGTGAGCGGGTCAAATGTGAGGAACAAATTGTAAGGTGCTTTGGATAAAAGCTGTTAGATAAATGCAGCCATTTACAACCAAAGTCTGTCTGAAGAGGAGGTGGTTCATTTGGACATCGTACCATCCAGTAAGACCCCACCACACCGGGCAGTAAGACCAGACCACACCGGGCAGTAAGACCAGACCTCCAATGTCTTTGAATGCAGAGTAATCCGTGTCTAAGAATCCGTCGTACAGAGACGGTATCTTGTTTTCCCTTTCAAATGTGAGGTCAGTGGTGGAGTTACTACCCAGAATGGTTCATTTAGTTACCAAGGACACTTTTGTGATGCGAACATGAATCAGCCCACAAGGCCGGGAGATATTCCTTTAATACAGAATACGTGGTAAATGGTGCATTTATATAACAGCTTTTATCCAAAACGCTTCACAATTTGTTCCTATATATTCAATAGGTCCAAATATTCCCCCAAACAGAGAAGCATGCTGGTTTTCATTACTTCCAATTAATCAGAATTAGCCTGACACCCTCTGGCTGTAGACCCAGTAAGCATGTTAACCCTCTAAACTAGCCTACATAGACAGGCGCCCCCCCCCCCCCCCCCACACACACAAAACACCCCTCCATCATATAGCCCTCCCCCTTTCCTATCAATGTCCCTCTCTGCGTCGTATCCAAATAGTATAGTTACACACATGAATCATCAACGATGATTCAATCTGCACAATAAATTATATAGTTGTCAGATCAATTGATACAAGAGTAGGCTACTTCAAACATAGCTTCAAACGCATCAAATCCTTCACTATGATTGTCATCATCACCGTCCCAGCCTATCACAGTCCCAGCCGATCACCGTCCCAGCCTATCACAGTCCCAGCCGATCACCGTCCCAGTCGATCACAGTCCCAGATAACCTCTTTCGTGACTGCTGATGCACGCCCTGCTTTGAATATAGCAGTCACTTGCTCTCGACCTAACTAGCCATGGGAACATTCACCCTGAAGCACTGGTTATTTACGAACTGTTCGTTCCAAATTTATCACAGAGAAATGTCAACGGTACTCACAGTTGCACGAGGGTTTCACACACAAAAACCCGGTGGTTTGAAAGCTCTGCGTTGCTAATAAACATTTTAAATAATTTTTATAAACTGGTCAACACTGGTATTTGGCTGCTCACAGCGCATCACAGCGCATGCGCATCATGCACCCAACGCCGGAAATAATGCAGTGTTGACCAGTTTATAAAAATTATTTAAAATGTTTATTAGCAACGCAGAGCTTTCAAACCACCCGGTTTTTGTGTGTGAAACCCTCGTGCAACTGTGAGTACCGTTGACATTTCTCTGTGATAAATGTAGAACGAACAGTTCGTAAATAACCAGTGCTTCAGAGTGAATGTTCCCATGGCTAGTTAGGTCGAGAGCAAGTGACTGCTGTATTCAAAGCAGGGCGTGCATCAGCAGTCACGAAAGGGGCTAAGTCCCAGCCGGTCCCCGTCCCAGCTAGCTGGTTCAGATATCTGGCTTTTTCTTTATACTATCTGGATCGTCCTCAACGTCCACAACACGTCCCTCGTTTGTCTGAAGGAAGCCTCGGATGTGATTGGAGGATCGAGGTAGGAGGACTGGGGTTGAGAGAGCTGCACTTCACACCACACACTTGTGCTTTGCTCGAGTAGAGCAGTCTGTGGAATAATGATCCCCTCCCCCCTCAAACAATCTCCCAGTCATGTCCCAACCCCCCCCCACACCTCTCCAATCTGTCTACCCTCCCCCGTTTATCCACCTTTTGTCTCTCACCTGATAAACCCCCCCTCCCCGCTTCTAACTCGCACCCCCCCCCCCCCGTACCTGGTCCGATCAAACCACAATCCCTTTCTCTCTACTATAAAGACCTAGGTTTTACTGGATCCTAGAGCTCTATGGAGGGATACTAGGCCTCATCACTCCTGGAGTCATCCAGCAATAACTCTCGACCTATTTGTACTTGATACTCCGTTTGAGCTAAATAAAGTTGTGTTAACTAAGTACATCTGACTGAGTACATCCTTTTTTTTTTTTTTACTTAAATTTTTATTAAACATTTATAGACATACAACACAACATATACAATAACATCAACCTGAGTACATCCTTACTCGTGGTAAATTCCTCCACAGTAGGACAGGTTCTGGGTACCTCGATGTTGAGCAGCCAGGTCTGCAGGCTGGCCACGGCCTCCTCTCCCAGCGCCAGGTTAGGGTCAGGGTCAGGGTTAGGGTCAGGGTCTCACCTCGATGTTCAGCAGCCAGGTCTGCAGGCTGGCCACGGCCTCCTCTCCCAGCGCCAGGTTCCAGATCACCACGTACAGCGCCTTGTCTGTGAAGAAGCACTGGTTCACCGTCGACATGTTGGCCGGCCCGCCGATGTCCCACACACTGAACGCCACCGACTCCGTCTGGTCACACAAGAGACAGTGGTGCATTTTGTTTTTATATATAGCAGCTTGTATCCAAAGCGCTCTACCTCCTGAGCCATTGTCACCCCCCCCCCCCCGAGACAAGAAGCTCAAGTCAAAATCAAGTACAGATACAAAGAAAATCTAAACGATAGTCAAGTTTGAACAAAACTTGAAGGAAGAAAATTGTGTGAGTATGATTTTTTATTTGATTTTCTAGGCAGATTCCATATGCAGAGCAATGCCATTTCCCCTTTAATTCCGTTTCTTATGAAGCTGTAAACAAAATGTTGTGATATAACACAGTGTTCTAGCCTAAATCGGCATAAAACTGGCAATAAACTAAACATTTAGCCGAGTCTCACGTTCTCAGGGGGAGTGAGGTATGATCAGAGGTATAATTAATTAATTAAGTAATGGATGAGCTGATTTCACATTATTCAGTCTTAACGATGCATATTGCATAGTCATGTCCCCTACGGTCCCAAAACCAATGGAAGAACATTTTAGAAGATATTATGTTTAATATTATATTAATATTGGCTTAAAATACATGGGTATAGAGCAGGTCTTGAGACCACCAAGAGGCGGCGACAGAGACAGGCTCTTGCTACAAAGGGAATGCTTTTATATTCATTTTCTGGATTGTCTAGAGCCTAGAGGCCTCAATGAGGAAAATGTTTTGACCTGTTTCATTTGATTATTTCATTTCATTCGATTGTTTACTATTTTGATTTATCATTCTTTATATTTATAATTGAAAGATGGCTTATATGGGTCATGAGTAGGGATGGGTACCGAAATCGGTACTTTTGAGGCACCGAACCGAAACACGTCGATACTACAGAGTATCGAATCAAGTGAGAAACCAAAAAAAAAAAATTTTTTTTTTTTTTTATTGTTATATATATATTTTTTTTTTATGTCAACGTTCACACGCACAATATATGCTTACCTAGGATTTGACTTGATTCAACAACAAAGCAGTCGGAGCAATGACAAGCCGAAAACTGTCGAAATTGTAGTTATTTGAAGTTTGGATTTTTTTTTTACGACTGAGGTAGGTAAATTAAATTTCTTGAGACTAAAGTACCGAAAAAAGGTACCGTTGGGTACCGGTATCGATTCACAGGTACCGGTACCGGTATCGGTTCAAATGTGAAAGGTACCCATCCCTAGTCATGAGTGTTTATGTTTAGAGTTTAAGATGTAGGCCTACTCTGTATAAAATATATATAACTATATATAGATATATCTCTTTGTGATTTACTGTTTCTTTTTTATTTACATGCTTCTTTTTGATTTACATAATTCTGAAAATGTTGTGCTTGTAAGTGGTATTTTGTACTTTTTTGCAGATCTCTTGTGGGAATGTGTTGTCACTTCCTATGTTGTCACTTCCTGTTTGACTTGTATATACTAGGGTCACTTACCCTTTATGCAAGCCATTCTGAAACGTCATGATTAAAGGCTGCCAATAAATTTGGAAAAACCTGGAGTGCGTGCCTGGACATTGTTTCCCTATTTTTATATTATATTACTGAGCAATGAATTTCAGGCCCCTTGAACGGCCCTTCTAAGGTTTCTCCCCGCTTTTTTCCTATTGCTAGGTTTTTTGTGAGTTTTTCCTTACCTTCGCGTGGGGTACAGTAGGTCTGGGAGTGTTGCATTAATTTATTTATCATTTTATACATTTCATACAGGTCAGGCCTCGGACCCCCAGGTTCATACAGGTCAGGCCTCGGACCCCCAGGTTCATACAGGTCAGGCCTCGGACCCCCAGGTTCATACAGGTCAGGACCCCCAGGTTCATACAGGTCAGGACCCCCAGGTTCATACAGGTCAGGACCCCCAGGTTCATACAGGTCAGGACCCCCAGGTTGATACAGGTCAGGACCCCCAGGTTGATACAGGTCAGGACCCCCAGGTTCATACAGGTCAGGACCCCCAGGTTCATACAGGTCAGGACCCCCAGGTTCATACAGGTCAGGACCCCCAGGTTCATACAGGTCAGGACCCCCAGGTTCATACAGGTCAGGACCCGGACCCCCAGGTTCATACAGGTCAGGACCCCCAGGTTCACACAGGTCAGGACCCCCAGGTTCATACAGGTCAGGACCCCCAGGTTCATACAGGTCAGGACCCCCAGGTTCATACAGGTCAGGACCCCCAGGTTCATACAGGTCAGGACCCCCAGGTTCATACAGGTCAGGACCCCCAGGTTCATACAGGTCAGGACCCGGACCCCCAGGTTCATACAGGTCAGGACCCCCAGGTTCACACAGGTCAGGACCCCCAGGTGCATACAGGTCAGGACCCCCAGGTTCACACAGGTCAGGACCCCCAGGTTCATACAGGTCAGGACCCCCAGGTTCATACAGGTCAGGACCCCCAGGTTGATACAGGTCAGGACCCCCAGGTTCATACAGGTCAGGACCCCCAGGTTCATACAGGTCAGGACCCCCAGGTTCATACAGGTCAGGACCCCCAGGTTCATACAGGTCAGGACCCCCAGGTTCATACAGGTCAGGACCCCCAGGTTCATACAGGTCAGGACCCCCAGGTTCATACAGGTCAGGACCCCCAGGTTCACACAGGTCAGGACCCCCAGGTTCATACAGGTCAGGACCCCCAGGTTCACACAGGTCAGGACCCCCAGGTTCATACAGGTCAGGACCCCCAGGTTCATACAGGTCAGGACCCCCAGGTTCATACAGGTCAGGACCCCCAGGTTCATACAGGTCAGGACCCCCAGGTTCATACAGGTCAGGACCCCCAGGTTCATACAGGTCAGGC
>NC_140166.1:76989687-77002187 GCF_963971535.1 Notolepis coatsorum | reverse complement strand
TATAATGTGTATATATATATATGTGTGTGTGTGTGTGTGTGTGTGTATACTGAGTGTGTGTGTATAATGTGTATATATATATATGTGTGTGTGTGTGTGTGTGTGTGTGTGTGTGTGTGTGTGTGTGTATAATGTGTATATATATATGTGTGTGTGTATACTGAGTGTGTGTGTGTATATATATATGTGTGTGTGTGTGTGTGTATACCGAGTGTGTGTGTGTGTATAATGTGTGTATATATATATATGTGTGTGTGTGTGTGTGTGTGTATACTGAGTGTGTACTGAGGGTGTGTGTCTCCTCACGCTGCTCTTGAGTCCGTTGGGTCGGTCCAGCTCCCAGGAGGAGGTGGAGATGCTGCGGTGGGCGGGGCTGAACGCCGGGGTCTTTCCTGTTTGCACGGCTTCCAGGAGGGCGGTCTTCCCCTGCCGCGGTGGACCAATCACAAGCAACTTCAGCAGCTTACAGGGCTCCGCCCTCCGCAAGTGAGCCCTCAAGAAGGCCAGGACAGACACAGGACCTGGGGAGGAGGGGTTAAGGGTTGATTGACACCTGGTTACAGAGCGCGGCAGTGGTTCATTGTATGTTAAACCTCCTTCCGACCCGTTGCTGTATTGCACTCTGACATCGTCAGCAAGTCAACCTCCAGTGGCACAACATAAACAGAATCAGCGGCCATCTTTGCTTCCACAGTACCTATCTGACCTCCTACACCTCCTCCATGCCCCCCAGTACCTATCTGACCTCCTCCACCCCTACACCTCCTCCATGCCCCCCAGTACCTATCTGACCTCCTCCACCCCTACACCTCCTCCATGCCCCCCAGTACCTATCTGACCTCCTACACCCCCTCCATGCCCCCCAGTACCTATCTGACCTCCTACACCCCCTCCATGCCCCCCAGTACCTATCTGACCTCCTACACCCCTACACCTCCTCCATGCCCCCCAGTACCTATCTGACCTCCTACACCTCCTCCATGCCCCCCAGTACCTATCTGACCTCCTACACCCCCTCCATGCCCCCCAGTACCTACATGACCTCCTACACCTCCTCCATGCCCCCCAGTACCTATCTGACCTCCTCCACCCCTACACCTCTTCCATGCCCCCCAGTACCTATCTGACCTCCTACACCTCCTCCATGCCCCCCAGTACCTACCTGACCTCCTCCACCCCTACACCTCCTCCATGCCCCCCAGTACCTACCTGACCTCCTCCACCCCTACACCTCCTCCATGCCCCCCAGTACCTATCTGACCTCCTCCACCCCTACACCTCCTCCATGCCCCCCAGTACCTACCTGATTACTATTTATTTAGTCGATTCCTTATATGTCATTTTCTTTGCCTTGTAAAGCGCCCTTGGGCTTCTCGGAAGGTCCTATATATATATATATCCATCTTCAAAGCCTGCTTGTACATGAAGGGTGTATGGTTTTAATTGTGAATACAGAGGCGTGAAGAGACGACGGCATGTGTAATGTGTCGCCTTGCTCTGCCTCTGGTGCCACGGAGCCAGGAGCATGTTCACTATAAAGACGTTTCAATACTCTATGTAGTTTTAACTAGGTTGGCACGCGTAGGGGGGGGGAATAAAAATAGACCACTCTATAGAGCGCACATTGCTTTCATTGATTGTAATAAAAGCACTCGCTCCAACTGCACCGAGGAAGCGGTCACGCTGATCCATTGCAAGATGCAGAGAAAACAGACATAAGGTTTTACTGTCCATTGGTTTGTTTTCAAATCAGAACCTAGGGCTGGGCGATATGGAAAAAAATCATATCGCGATAACGATATGATAATTTTATTTTATTTCTCGATATCGATAATTATCGAATTGTTATAAGTATAAAAAAAACTAAATTTATTTTTATTTATTTTTTACAACAGATGTATGTTTATTTTGCAGCAATTCTTTGTCATTGCCGCCATCTTTAGTGTTACATCCCCTCACACTCCAGTTCTCAGGCTGCAGCTGGTTTAAAAGCTAAAGTAAACCGGCTTCTCTGCTGGCTGTGGCTCCAGAGGAGTTCTGGCTCTGCTAGTTTATTTTCGATCTTTTGGCGCTTTTTTGGTGGACAAACCCCCGCACATGTGCACTGTGACTCGTGACTGGAGTCTAGTTCTGCTAGCACACATAGCCTACTGTGTACAGACGGTTTCAAAATGTATTTTAAATTAGAAAGCAAACAAAATAAATGGACAAGAGAAAAAGAAATCTGAATTTGGTCAGTATTGTCATTTGGACAAGCAAAGCCATTACTTTAAGTTGCAGGCAAGAAAGACAAGTCTGTCCACTGTCTCTGGTTTTAAAACTGCCCTGTTGCAGAAAAAAAAAAAAAAAAAAAAAAAAAAAACGATTTTTCGATTTTTTTTTTTAATTCGATATTCGATATCGATTATTAAAATATATCGCGATATTTATCGTTATCGTTATATCGCCCAGCCCTATCAGAACCTAACGTAATCATGCCTTTCCCCCGAAACAACAGCTCCGTAATGTTTCCTCACAGTGACTGGCCAAAACGGACGGTAATGTATGTAATTACTGGTAATGTCAGTTGCAAAAAACGTTCATGTTCGTCAAAACTGACTCCTTGCGTCAGTCCTTGTGTCCAACGAGTGGACACTCCTTCTTGAAAAATAATCAGAAACAGATAGGGATGCACCGAATGGGAAATTCTTGGCCGAAACCGATACCGAAAATAGAAAACAGTTGGCCGAAAACCGAAAGCCCGAAAATGATTCATAGAATAGATTTTTTTTTACCAATGTTGTGAAACATTATGATTATGGAAAAATATATGATTATGGCTAAACTTAACTTAAATAATAAATAATCACTATTATGGATCCATAAAACATTTATTCAGCACTTCTGAATGCATAAAGTACATTAATTCCATCTTTTCTTTAGCGGACATCTGTGCTCTACTGAGCGCACCTTTCTAGTCCCCAGCTGAATGTGCTCGCTTGACTCGGCACAGTAGACGCGCGACAGACAGCGTCAATGTGAGAAACACAATCCCCCCCCCCTCTCGCTCTGAATAATATGCATATTAGATCACTCAGTGATTAACCGCGACGGGCATAATAGTAAATAAGGATATAAATGCATGTTAAAGACGCATTTATTGGACGCGTTGCGCGCAGAGTTTACATAGAAACAGCGCGACTCCCGACAGCGCGACATCATCACAACAACACGCAAGGTTGTTAGGTTGTTTCTGTTTCGGTGATATATTTTCGGTGAAAAAACTCTTTCGACCGAAAGCCGAAAAGCCATTTTTTGCCATTTTCAGCCGAAAACTTTCGGTGCCGAAATTTCGGTGCATCCCTAGAAACAGATGTAGGCAGACAGTCCCTAAAGGTTAAGAGAGGCTAGGCTAGGCTTTGTGACCGCGAAGTACATGCAAGGTCATGTGACCTGTGGTGAAGGTCAAACTGTCTAGCTACCACAGCGATAACCCAGACTAAACATTATGCACTCAGAGCCGTTTTCATCCGATTCTGAGGATGTCGGTTTTGTCGATATTCCAATGTACAGTTTTGCTTGTACAGTTGTACAGTTTTCCCCCACCCTGTCTACCCAATTGAGCTCTAGGACCATGTTGGAGAGGAGCGAGATCTACCACACTGATGAACAATCGTACCTGAAGACTATCCTCGAGAGACTCGTTACCAACCACCACGCAGACGAACAGTCACGGTCTCAGACCATTCTGGACATCACGACGGAAATTAGGGACGTGAGAATAGATATGCCACCATACCATGATGCCAATAGGTCATATAGGTATGATTAATCTAAATTAACCCAATTTTAATCAGATGGTGGCAATTTGGCTCAAGCTGCAAGTATCATCCCCTTCTGCTGTGAAATCAAGGACACAAGGACCTATCCTTCAGGGGAAGCCAACCTGAGCTCCAGTTGAACTGACCTGTGCTTCAGGGGAAGCCAACCTGAGCTGCAGTTGAACTGACCTATGCTTCAGGGGAAGCCAACCTGAGCTCCAGTTGAACTGACCCATCCTTCAGGGGAAGCCAACCTGAGCTCCAGTTGAACTGACCTATCCTTCAGGGGAAGCCAACCTGAGCTGCAGTTGAACTGACCCATCCTTCAGGGGAAGCCAACTTGAGCTCCAGTTGAACTGACCTATCCTTCAGGGGAAGCCAACCTGAGCTCCAGTTGAACTGACCTATCTTCCAGGGGAAGCCAACCTGAGCTCCAGTTGAACTGACCTATCCTTCAGGGGAAGCCAACCTGAGCTCCAGTTGAACTGACCTATCTTCCAGGGGAAGCCAACCTGAGCTGCAGTTGAACTGACCTGTCCTTCAGGGGAAGCCAACCTGAGCTCCAGTTGAACTCATAGATATATATAGAACACTAGATAGCTTGCCCGCGCTGCCGGCCAATGGAGAGCGACGTCACTGAACCGCCGCCATCTTGGGAGGGTCAGCCTTGAGTGAGAGTGAGTGAGCTGCACAGACAAAAATACTCATAACTCGCTGAAATATTGACGGATTTACAAACGGTTTGGTTTATTACAAGCATTATTAACGTGGCTATGATTCAAGCGGTTTGTAAAAAAAAAAAACATCTTTAAAAATTTTTGCAGTATCATAACTACATCTTTGATGTTTATAGCAAACCAACCCGTTTGTAAATCCGTCAATATTTCAGCGAGTTATGAGTATTTTTGTCTGTGCAGCTCACTCACTCTCACTCAAGGCTGCCCCTGGCAAGATGGCGGCGGTTCAGTGGCGCTGGTGACTCCGTCTTAAGCTATCTAGTGTTCTATAGATATCTATGGTTGAACTGACCTATCCTTCAGGGGAAGCCGACCCAGCTGCAAGGAAATGCTGCTCTCCTACATGGTCCCTGGAGGACAGACCCAGCACGAGCCTAACTAATTTATTCTGGGAAACCCGCAACGTGTCTTTTAGTATTTGAGTCAGGCCTCCATGATGTATAGAAGGCTGGGGGAGCGATGATAAAATCTTTCATATAATTATCAGGGAAAGCCAGCGGGCATTTGACCTGCTGTGATCCTCTTGACACTTACGATGACATTTACGATGAATTGAAAATGGGGGACCGTGATGTAAACAAGACGAAAGTCTTTCTCTGGTCTGCATCCCCTTAACAATTGTATGTATTGAGCTGTACTGTACTGTACCCATTCTGCAATCTGTTAATAAAGTTTTCAATCAATCAATCAATCACACAGCAGGAAGTCTCCACACGGCTCTGCCTTTTGGCTCAGATCAAGGAATCGACAGTGCAACGCATTGAACACGTTCAACACTACACCCTATTCCTATTGTATCTATTTATTACAAAACGATTTGCACTACATCCATACCTAATTTTTGCATTTTCTTTTTTTTCTTTTTTATGATTGCATTTTGGTACCTCATTGTTTTGCAATTTATACTTTAGTTTGTATATTGTATATTTTGTATAGTGGTTCTTCTTATTTTTTCATATTCTTTTTATTTTTATATAGATAACATTTAGCGATTCAGACTTCCGGGTTGAGAAACCGTCGGTATTTTCACTATTTCTCAGCAACCGAGCAACTGATCAGTAAGCAGACTTCACCGTTGAAATCAACGTTAATAATTGTACTTCTAGTGTACTTCTTCCGGTATGAGAAATCGTAAAAAAATATGCGATGTGCAGAATTCCGGTTGAACATTTGGACCAGATTTTCTTTTTGTTAATGATTAATTCACAACCATAATATCTTATTTGGGGGAAAAGCAATACTTTTATTCCACAACTCTCTAAAAAGCTCTGTGGATGTATAATATTTACATGTTATATTTATTTAAATATGATCAATATAACCTTTAATCAGTGGGATTCACTGAAAAGTTGGTATCTCATGTAACGGCCCGTGGCCATTTAAGGTGCGGCGTGAAGGTCCACTGAGGTTATTGTTAGGGTTAAGGTAGGGGTGGGGCTTATACACAAGGTACCATGGTGTCATGGAGTCCTAATAATCAGTACCTTCTTTCCTGACATCCTGAGGGACATTGGTGATGTTCAGGTCCTCGATGTCCAGCTGCCACAGGTTCGAGAGCTGCCCGAGTTCGGCTGGTAACTCCCTGATGCCGGGGTTACTGGGAGACAACATGGGTTAGATTGACGCACCCACACCAGATGCAAATAGATGCCAAAACGTACAGATGGACACAGACACACACATACAGACAGAAATACCCAGAGACAGCGACAGATACACCCATAGATAAGACAGACACAGGGACATAGATAATTGGTACATACATACACACGCATAGAGACAGACAGAAACAAACAGACCTTAATAAGCTAAAACAAATATTTCTACTGATGGCAATTCAGAGTACTGGATTTTTTTTACTAAACAACTTGGACTTGCAGTATTATTATTATTATTATTATTATTATTATTATTATTATTATTATTATTATTATTATTATTATTATTATTAGTGTGGGTGACCTGGCGAAGCCAGGTTGCCACCCACACTATAGTTAGTGTGGGTCTAAGCACTGGGTAGACCTCTACACTACCCAGCCTCCAGTGCTTAGACCTCTACACTACCCAGCCTCCAGTGCTTAGACCTCCACACTACCCAGCCTCCAGTGCTTAGACCTCTACACTACCCAGCCACCCAGTGCTTAGACCACTACACTGCCCAGTGCTTAGACCTCTACACTACCCAGTGCTTAGACCTCTACACTACCCAGTGCTTAGACCTCTACACACTACCCAGTGCTTAGACCTCTACACTACCCAGTGCTTAGACCTCTACACTACCCAGTGCTTAATAATAATAATACTTCGTTTTATATAGCGCCTTTCAGAGGACCCAAGGTCGCTTTACATAAGGGGGGGGGGGGGGGGGGGAGATAACAAGTCAACAAACATAGTGGACAGACACAACACATACATATAAAGTGAGAAAGTTAGGGGTTGAAGGCCAGGTTGAAGAGGTGGGTTTTGAGCAGTTTTTTAAATGAGTCCAGAGTTGGGGTGGTGCGGAGTTCTGCGGGGAGGGAGTTCCAGAGGGTGGGAGCTGCCACACTGAAAGCTCTGTCCCCGAACGTCCGCAGTCTGGTTCGGGGGATGGAGAGCTGACCAGTGTCCGTGGATCGCAGGGACCGTGACTGAGTGTAGGGGTGGAGGAGGTCAGTGAGGTACTGAGGTGCCAGGGCGTGAAGGGATTTGTAGGTGAGCAGGAGGGTTTTGTAGGTGATGCGGGATTTGATGGGGAGCCAGTGGAGCTGGATGAGGATGGGGGTGATGTGCTGCCAGGGTTTGGTGCTTAGACCTCTACACTACCCAGTGCTTAGACCTCTACACTACCAAGCCACACCGATTACTATCAACATTAGTTTTGTAGTCATTGGATAAAAATGATTGACATGTAGTCCGGTTTCCCCCAAAGCTGCCGAGGCCACCCCGGGTACATCTGTATAAACAACGTCTTCACTTCAGACCGAGGAGAGTATTACAGCGCGTGGAAAAGCTCTGCGGCTTCGCTCTGCAGCCGCGAGGATACTGTGGGAGTCTTTTCTAACACGGAGAAAAACAAACACGGAGTGGAAGCCAGTTGATCTCCAGTTAAATCCCAGCATCCCACCTTGGCACCGGCCGAGAGCCACGCGGATCCTTCCGGAAACAAGTCAATCTCTGTGAGAAGAACTGGTGTGAGAGCGGGAGGCGGGAGCGGGCCGCGTACAGACCAGCTGCTGGGGTGCAGGGTCCCGAAGTGTCACGTGTGTTTACATGCACTCGCCCAGATGCGTGAATACTTTCCCTAAGGTGGTTGTCCTTCCGCGTTCGGTTTGCGCGATCTGATTGGCCACTGACGTTTCTGGTCATGTGACATGTGCGTGCGCCAATCGTGTGACGGCAAGTTCTGCGCCAATTTCCGGGTCTAACAGCCTGCAAGCTACCTAACGCCTAGTTTATCACTGGTTAAGCTCTAGGCGACTCTTTCGAAGTTGGTTAAGGTTAGAGTTTGGAATCAGGGCTGGTGTTCTATCGCCCTGCTCTAAGACAAACTCTAACCGTAACCAACTTCGAAAGAGTGCCTAAGCTTAACCGGCGAAAGAAACAGGCGTCACACGATTGGCCGCACATGTCACACGACCAGAAACGTCAGTGGCCAATCAGATCGCAGAATGCGCACGCGGAACTGGAAATCCGTTGGTAAAAGTATTGACGCCTCCAGGATTCCAGTTAATATCTTGGTTAAAGGCCCGATCTGTAGTCCCAAACGTAAACAAATCGGTAGCTATGTGAAATTAGAATGGAGATGTGTACTGGAGGTCTCGATACGAGGATACGAGGGTTGGGTACCGTTCACATTTGAATCATTATGTGTGCCCGCCCCCCTAAAGTGAAGTGTTACCCACTTGACCTAATCTCAAACCCTGCCCTCTTTTCCTTGATCCTCCAATGACAACTGTTGGGAAAGCAACAGCTGCGATTGGAAGGATCAAGAAAAAAGGGGGCGGGGTTTGAGATTAGTAGGTCCAATGCGGTGCGTCCGCGTGGGACGGTGGAGAGCGAGACGACGGCGGCGGTGAACTCACTTGGACAGGTACAGCTCGGTGAGGTTGCCGAGGCAACACACGGACTGGGGGACCGCCTCCAGCTGGTTGTCGTTCAGATACAACACCTCCAGAGAGTCCCGCAGAATCACAGGAAACTCGATGGGACACGCTGCCAGAGGGGGACACACGGTGCATCACAGAGGGGGACACACACGGTGCATCACAGAGGGGGGACACACGGTGCATCACAGAGGGGGACACACACGGTGCATCACAGAGGGGGGACACACGGTGCATCACAGAGGGGGACACACACGGTGCATCACAGAGGGGGACACACGGTGCATTACAGAGGGGCACACACGGTGCATCACAGAGGGGCACACACGGTGCATCACAGAGGGGGGACACACGGTGCATCACAGAAGGGGGGACACATGGTGCATCACAGAGGGGACACACGGTGCATTACAGAGGGGGGACACACGGTGCATCACAGAGGGGACACACGGTGCATCACAGAAGGGGGGACACACGGTGCATTACAGAGGGGGACACACACGGTGCATCACAGAGGGGACACACGGTGCATCACAGAGGGGCACACACGGTGCATCACAGAGGGGCACACACGGTGCATCACAGAGGGGACACACGGTGCATTACAGAGGGGGGACACACGGTGCATCACAGAGGGGACACACGGTGCATCACAGAGGGGGGACACACGGTGCATCACAGAGGGGACACACGGTGCATCACAGAGGGGACACACGGTGCATTACAGAGGGGGGGACACACGGTGCATTACAGAGGGGGGACACACGGTGCATCACAGAGGGGACACACGGTGCATCACAGAGGGGGGGACACACGGTGCATTACAGAGGGGACACACGGTGCATCACAGAGGGGACACACGGTGCATCACAGAGGGGGGGACACACGGTGCATCACAGAGGGGGGGACACACGGTGCATCACAGAGGGGGACACAAGGTGCATCACAGAGGGGGGACACACGGTGCATCACAGAGGGGGGGGACACACGGTGCATCACAGAGGGGGGGGACACACGGTGCATCACAGAGGGGGACACACGGTGCATCACAGAGGGGGGGACACACGGTGCATCACAGAGGGGGACACACGGTGCATCACAGAGGGGGGGGACACACGGTGCATCACAGAGGGGGACACACACGGTGCATCACAGAGGGGGGACACACGGTGCATCACAGAGGGGCACTAACGAGCATGCACACACACACGGGCACTAACGAGCATGCACACACACACACAGGCACTAACGAGCATGCACACACACACAGGGCACTAACGAGCATGCACACACACACACAGGCACTAACGAGCATGCACACACACAGGCACTAACGAGCATGCACACACACACAGGCACTAATGAGCATGCACACACACACAGGCACTAATGAGCATGCACACACACACAGGCACTAATGAGCATGCACACACACGGGCACTAACGAGCATGCACACACACACGGGCACTAACGAGCATGCACACACACACGGGCACTAACGAGCATGCACACACAGGTACTAACGAGCATGCACACACACGGGCACTAACGAGCATGCACACACACTAACGAGCATGCACACACACACGGGCACTAACGAGCATGCACACACACACAGGCACTAAGGAGCATGCACACACACTAACGAGCATGCACGGGCACTAACGAGCATGCACACACACACAGGCACTAAGGAGCATGCACACACACTAACGAGCATGCACACACACTAACGAGCATGCACACACACGGGCACTAACGAGCATGCACACACACTAACAAGCATGCACACACACTAACGAGCATGCACACACACGGGCACTAACGAGCATGCACACACACTAACGAGCATGCACACACACAGTCACTAACGAGCATGCACACACACAGTCACTAACGAGCATGCACACAGTCACTAACGAGCATGCACACACACAGTCACTAACGAGCATGCACACAGTCACTAACGAGCATGCACACAGTCACTAACGAGCATGCACACACACAGTCACTAACGAGCATGCACACAGTCACTAACGAGCATGCACACAGTCACTAACGAGCATGCATTGCACACAGTCACTAACGAGCATGCACACACAGTCACTAACGAGCATGCACACAGTCACTAACGAGCATGCATTGCACACAGTCACTAACGAGCATGCACACACAGTCACTAACGAGCATGCACACACAGTCACTAACGAGCATGCACACAGTCACTAACGAGCATGCACACAGTCACTAACGAGCATGCACACACAGTCACTAACGAGCATGCACACAGTCACTAACGAGCATGCATTGCACACAGTCACTAACGAGCATGCACACACAGTCACTAACGAGCATGCACACACACAGTCACAAGACAGTACAATAGTACCTGGTGAAACGACCAAACCAGTACCAGACAGTACAATAGTAACTGGTGAAACGACCAAACCAGTACCAGACAGTACAATAGTAACTGGTGAAACGACCAAACCAGTACCAGACAGTACAATAGTAACTGGTGAAACGACCAAACCAGTACCAGACAGTACAATAGTACCTGGTGGAACAGAGTTGTATCTAGTAGTGCTGCAGTGTGGTTACCTGGCTCAGGGTCCCTCCTGTTCCACGTGGTGAGAAAGGCCAGCCTCCTGGTCTTAGGTGCCTCCTCAGTTCTACAACAGAGAATGTCTATAATTATAGCTCTCTCTCTCTCTCTCTCTGCAGTACGTAAGTCACATTTATAGAGTACAGTCCAATAGAATTAAGTTACAAGTGCTTCACAAACTCCAAGATAAAGACAATGAAAATGAAAAAACCTGTTATATACAGTATTATATATATCACGGTTGCGTATTGCAAAACTGTAAACAATGAGACCATATTCACAAAGCATGTGTGTATTTGTGCTGTTGTCATTACACCATGTGTCTGTCGAATTGTGAAACTTGAAAGTTCTTATTTGGTGAATAAAGTGTCAGGAGGACTGGGCGATTAATCAAGTTTGTTCAATTATGATTTTGGCTTCCCACCATCATGAAAACAAGATAATCAAGATGAAATGAATATTATGCCACATGCTGTGTTGCTCTCATTTTGTCTTGTGTTGTAAATGCAGCGCACTAGGGGTGTAACGATGCATCGATTAATCGAAATGCATCGATTCTAATGTGTTCGATTCGATGCATCGATTTGAATATGTTAGAATCGATTATAATCTAAATGAATCTAAATTAAAAATATTTGTTTTCAAAAAAAAAAATCAATTTCTTTTTGTGTGTATTGTTTTTATTTACCTATAGTCCATTCATGCTGAGTGAATCAGTTCCCCCAGCCACATTTGTGTATTAAAATTTTTTTGGGGAATTAACTGATAGAAAATGTATCGAAAAATTTTCGAATCGAATTGTGGTCAAATGAAGAGATTTCATGATGCATTGAATCGTTGCCTGAAGAATCGTAATCGATTCGAATCATTGTGAGGTCGAATCGTTACACCCCTACAGCGCACCCTTCCTTCACAGCGGTGTGCTAAAAAGGTGAAGCGTCGGTAATGACACTGCCGTTCTTTTTAAAGGTGAAGCGTCGGTAATGACACTGCCGTTCTTTTTAAAGGTGAAGCGTCGGTAATGACACTGCCGTTCTTTTTAAAGGTGAAGCGTCGGTAATGACACTGCCGTTCTTTTTAAAGGTGAAGCGTCGGTAATGACACTGCCGGTCTTTTTAAAGGTGAAGCGTCGGTAATGACACTGCCGGTCTTTTTAAAGGTGAAAAGGTGAAGCGTCTGTAATGACACTGCCGGTCTTTTTAAAGGTGAAGCGTCGGTAATGACACTGCCGGTCTTTTTAAAGGTGAAGCGTCGGTAATGACACTGCCGGTC
>NC_140166.1:76854961-76989487 GCF_963971535.1 Notolepis coatsorum | reverse complement strand
ATCCAACCGCATCTTTCCAAAACCTGTTTTGCGGTGGGCTGATTGTTATATCGTATGTACAGTATGTGAAGCTTGTGTAGATGCATCCATTTACACTTGATCAACTTGTCCACCTCCCAACGGGTCTGAGAAATCAGATTGAAATCAATGCGTCTCAGTTGTATTTACACTTTCAGTCAGTCAGTCAGTCAGTCAGTCAGTCAGTCAGTCAGTCAGTCAGTCAGTCAGTCAGTCAGTCAGTCAGTCAGTCAGTCAGTCAGTCAGTCAGTCAGTCAGTCAGTCAGTCAGTCAGTCAGTCAGTCAGTCAGTCAGTCAGTCAGTCAGTCAGTCAGTCAGTCAGTCAGTCAGTCAGTCAGTCAGTCAGTCAGTCAGTCAGTCAGTCAGTCAGTCAGTCAGTCAGTCAGTCAGTCAGTCAGTCAGTCAGTCAGTCAGTCAGTCAGTCAGTCAGTCAGTCAGTCAGTCAGTCAGTCAGTCAGTCAGTCAGTCAGTCAGTCAGTCAGTCAGTCAGTCAGTCAGTCAGTCAGTCAGTCAGTCAGTCAGTCAGTCAGTCAGTCAGTCAGTCAGTCAGTCAGTCAGTCAGTCAGTCAGTCAGTCAGTCAGTCAGTCAGTCAGTCAGTCAGTCAGTCAGTCAGTCAGTCAGTCAGTCAGTCAGTCAGTCAGTCAGTCAGTCAGTCAGTCAGTCAGTCAGTCAGTCAGTCAGTCAGTCAGTCAGTCAGTCAGTCAGTCAGTCAGTCAGTCAGTCAGTCAGTCAGTCAGTCAGTCAGTCAGTCAGTCAGTCAGTCAGTCAGTCAGTCAGTCAGTCAGTCAGTCAGTCAGTCAGTCAGTCAGTCAGTCAGTCAGTCAGTCAGTCAGTCAGTCAGTCAGTCAGTCAGTCAGTCAGTCAGTCAGTCAGTCAGTCAGTCAGTCAGTCAGTCAGTCAGTCAGTCAGTCAGTCAGTCAGTCAGTCAGTCAGTCAGTCAGTCAGTCAGTCAGTCAGTCAGTCAGTCAGTCAGTCAGTCAGTCAGTCAGTCAGTCAGTCAGTCAGTCAGTCAGTCGTCAGTCAGTCAGTCAGTCAGTCAGTCAGTCAGTCAGTCAGTCAGTCAGTCAGTCAGTAGTCAGTCAGTCAGTCAGTCAGTCAGTCAGTCAGTCAGTCAGTCAGTCAGTCAGTCAGTCAGTCAGTCAGTCAGTCAGTCAGTCAGTCAGTCAGTCAGTCAGTCAGGTCAGTCAGTCAGTCAGTCAGTCAGTCAGTCAGTCAGTCAGTCAGTCAGTCAGTCAGTCAGTCAGTCAGTCAGTCCAGTCAGTCAGTCAGGTCAGTCAGTCAGTCAGTCAGTCAGTCAGTCAGTCAGGTCAGTCAGTCAGTCAGTCAGTCAGTCAGTCAGTCAGTCAGTCAGTCAGTCAGTCAGTCAGTCAGTCAGTCAGTCAGTCAGTCAGTCAGTCAGTCAGTCAGTCAGTCAGTCAGTCAGTCAGTCAGTCAGTCAGTCAGTCAGTCAGTCAGTCAGTCAGTCAGTCAGTCAGTCAGTCAGTCAGTCAGTCAGTCAGTCAGTCAGTCAGTCAGTCAGTCAGTCAGTCAGTCAGTCAGTCAGTCAGTCAGTCAGTCAGTCAGTCAGTCAGTCAGTCAGTCAGTCAGTCAGTCAGTCAGTCAGTCAGTCAGTCAGTCAGTCAGTCAGTCAGTCAGTCAGTCAGTCAGTCAGTCAGTCAGTCAGTCAGTCAGTCAGTCAGTCAGTCAGTCAGTCAGTCAGTCAGTCAGTCAGTCAGTCAGTCAGTCAGTCAGTCAGTCAGTCAGGTCAGTCAGTCAGTCAGTCAGTCAGTCAGTCCAGTCAGTCAGTCAGTCAGTCAGTCAGTCAGTCAGTCAGTCAGTCAGTCAGTCAGTCAGTCAGTCAGTCAGTCAGTCAGTCAGTCAGTCAGTCAGTCAGTCAGTCAGTCAGTCAGTCAGTCAGTCAGTCAGTCAGTCAGTCAGTCAGTCAGTCAGTCAGTCAGTCAGTCAGTCAGTCAGTCAGTCAGTCAGTCAGTCAGTCAGTCAGTCAGTCAGTCAGTCAGTCAGTCAGTCAGTCAGTCAGTCAGTCGTCAGTCAGTCAGTCAGTCAGTCAGTCAGTCAGTCAGTCAGTCAGTCAGTCAGTCAGTCAGTCAGTCAGTCAGTCAGTCAGTCAGTCAGTCAGTCAGTCAGTCAGTCAGTCAGTCAGTCAGTCAGTCAGTCAGTCAGTCAGTCAGTCAGTCAGTCAGTCAGTCAGTCAGTCAGTCAGTCAGTCAGTCAGTCAGTCAGTCAGTCAGTCAGTCAGTCAGTCAGTCAGTCAGTCAGTCAGTCAGTCAGTCAGTCAGTCAGTCAGTCAGTCAGTCAGTCAGTCAGTCAGTCAGTCAGTCAGTCAGTCAGTCAGTCAGTCAGTCAGTCAGTCAGTCAGTCAGTCAGTCAGTCAGTCAGTCAGTCAGTCAGTCAGTCAGTCAGTCAGTCAGTCAGTCAGTCAGTCAGTCAGTCAGTCAGTCAGTCAGTCAGTCAGTCAGTCAGTCAGTCAGTCAGTCAGTCAGTCAGTCAGTCAGTCAGTCAGTCAGTCAGTCAGTCAGTCAGTCAGTCAGTCAGTCAGTCAGTCAGTCAGTCAGTCAGTCAGTCAGTCAGTCAGTCAGTCAGTCAGTCAGTCAGTCATCAGTCAGTCAGTCAGTCAGTCAGTCAGTCAGTCAGTCAGTCAGTCAGTCAGTCAGTCAGTCAGTCAGTCAGTCAGTCAGTCAGTCAGTCAGTCAGTCAGTCAGTCAGTCAGTCAGTCAGTCAGTCAGTCAGTCAGTCAGTCAGTCAGTCAGTCAGTCAGTCAGTCAGTCAGTCAGTCAGTCAGTCAGTCAGTCAGTCAGTCAGTCAGTCAGTCAGTCAGTCAGTCAGTCAGTCAGTCAGTCAGTCAGTCAGTCAGTCAGTCAGTCATCGTCAGTCAGTCAGTCAGTCAGTCAGTCATCAGTCAGTCAGTCAGTCAGTCAGTCAGTCAGTCAGTCAGTCAGTCAGTCAGTCAGTCAGTCAGTCAGTCAGTCAGTCAGTCAGTCAGTCAGTCAGTCAGTCAGTCAGTCAGTCAGTCAGTCAGTCAGTCAGTCAGTCAGTCAGTCAGTCAGTCCTCTCGTCAGTCAGTCAGTCAGTCAGTCAGTTGTCAGTCAGTCAGTCAGTCAGTCAGTCAGTCAGTCAGACAGACAGACAGACAGACAGACAGACAGACAGACAGACAGACAGACAGACAGACAGACAGACAGACAGACAGACAGACAGACAGACAGACAACAGACAGACAGACAGACAGACAGAGGGTGCTGCTTTGGACACATCTTCTGTGCCAGCAGTTATCCTGTCCCTTATGCTGATGCCACTGGTAATATCTGAGACAAACAAGAAGTGAGACGTCGCGGCCCTGGGGGACGGTACGCAGTCCTCTGAGATCCAACATGAATGGAGTGGGAAGTCAAATTAATTGCTAAAAGCTACAGGAGGCTTGTTTGACTATAGTGAGGAACAACTTTGCAATCTTAGAATCTGGGTCATCGAAACATGTTGACATTGGAACCCCTTCACTACCACACTAACCGGCGTCTGTAGTGCGGTAGTGAAAGGGTTAACCCTTTGTCGTGTGGCAGTGAAAGGGTTAACCTTCTGTATTGTCGCAGTGAAAGGGTTAACCGCTTGGTAGTGTGGCAGTGAAAGGGTTAAACTCATTCAGCGGGTGTGATTGTTATTATATTTTGGGTGCATATTGATGATGGGGTGGGGGGGGGGGGGGGGTTACCTGGTGCAGATGACCTCCTGGGAGCTGGGGGCCGGGGGCAGCTCCTTCAGCAGGTTGTCCGACAGGTCCAGGGTCTGCAGCTGGATGAGGCCCCAGGGCACCACGGAGGGCAGGGCCCCCAGGCTGTTGGAGGACAGGTCCAGGTGGGAGATGCGAGACGACACGTCCATGAACCAGTCGAGCTCCAGCCAGGCAGCTTCAGTCTGCTCCAGTACACGCCGAGAGACTGGGGGAGGGGGGCAGAGATCACACTGGTTGGGTAGTTAAATGGTAAACGGTGCATTTGTATAGCTGCTTTTATCCAAAGCGCTTTACAATTTTGTTCCTCACATTCACTCATTCATTCAGACGCCGATGGCGGAGTCGACCATGCAAGGTGATAGAGTTGTACCCTTCCTGATGACTTGTCTTACAGAACTTGTAAGTCGCTTTGGATAAAAGCGTCAGCTATATGACTAATGTAAATGCAAGGTGCCAACCTGCTCATCGGGAGCAATTAGGGGTTAAGTGTCTTGCTCAAGGACACTGCCCGGGAGGAGCGGGAATCGAACCGGGAACCTTCCGATTCCAGGCGACCGCTCCACCTCCTGAGCCACTGTCGTGCTTTAGGTAAAGGGTTGGTTATGACATTGCAGCTCATTGGTTAGAGCATGGCATTACCCCCGCCCCCCCCCCCCCCCCCCCCCACACACACAAACTTACTTAGGCCACTCTTGGGGGGACATTGCATTGACTTACATTCATTCCCAGCTTGTAAACTCCAGTTTTAACCATAACAACTACATGCCTACCCTAAACGTAACCACTGACCCAACAGAGACAGTCCTTTTGTCACCAATTGGACCAGCCGTCCTAAAATCAACAGGTTTGTTTGTAGTCTGAAATGTGTCCCCAAGTTTAGGTTAAATCAGGAAAAGACACACACACACCTCCTCTCCGCCAGAGTCCTCGAGTAGTTTCTGTCTGAGCAGCTGTTTGCTGAAGACGGGGTGGTCCATCAATGTGTAGGAGGAGAAACCAGCTCCGTTCTTTAGCAGGAACCAGGCAATGTCCTCATTACCTGACACACACACACACACACACACACACACACACACACCACACACACACACACACACACACACACACACACACACACACACACACACACACACACACACACACACACACACACACACACACACACACACACACACACACACACAATTTATTAATGTTCACATAAAATACAGATAATCAAGGGACATTGTAAATGCAGTCGGCTATTCAGTGAGATATTTCCGTTACATAATGCACTTAAATTGATAAATCAATCAATGTACTGTGGTACATACAACACAATCAGGCAAAGAGCACAAGAACAAGTCCACTTACACAATCAAGTCGCGTGTCTGAGAAAACCCCTTTTTCAAGTGCCAAAAAGACATTGTGCAGAAATAGCCTCTAGGTGGTATAGAGAGACGTTTTTATCACGATTGAAATAATCTGTCAAAAAAAATTGTAATACCATTTACTAGACTAACTCAGAACTAACTAACAAGATCCACGTCCAGCTGTGTACAGTACGAGAGGCAGACCGAGTTTCCACGTCCAGCTGTGTACAGTACGAGAGGCGGACCGAGGATCCACGTCCAGATGTGTACAGTACGAGAGGCGGACCGAGGATCCACGTCCAGCTGTGTACAGTACGAGAGGCGGACCGAGGATCCACGTCCAGATGTGTACAGTACGAGAGGTAGGGGTGGGAATCACCAGTTTGATCACGATACGATACGATATCGATTCTTTGGACAACGATACGATATTATCCGATATCACACAGTCTGCCACGATACGATACGATTCGATTCAGGTGCCTGCGATCGATATGAGACGATATTATATGCCCATTTAACACAATCAGTAACATTTAAATCAACAAAAAAAAGGCAATGGAAATATCATTTGACATTTTTATTTTGAGCTCTTTCAGACATTTAAATGAAAAACAATCTATTGTTTTTAATACAAATAGACCTCCTGTTCACTGTTTTTGGTTTGTTTTTCTTTTTTTTCTCGATATTAATATCCTATTCACTGTCACAGAGCTGTATTTTGGCTGGAAAAGCCGGCCAGATCCTGTTAGTGGGGCTATCCCGAGAATGCACCCTCCTTCCCAGTCCCCACTTCTCTCTGCCTATGGCTCTGGGTTAGCTTGTTAGCTTACGCTAATGTACGTTATCTTCGATCTTTAACGCGACGTGGGCATAATGGAGTGGCGAGGATTGCAAAGCAGGTTAGATGCATTGGACCCGTTGCGGAATAAAACAGCAGGGACATGTTTTGGGTCACAGAATAGGCACAATAGTCTTGCTCGGCTCTGGGTTAGCTTGTTAGCTTACGGCGCTAACGTTATCTTCTATCTTTAACGCGACATGGGCATAATGGAGTGGCGAGGATTGCAAAGCAGGTTAGATGCATTGGACCCGTTGCGGAATAAAACAGCAGGGACATGTTTTGGGTCACAGAATAGGCACAATAGTCTTGCTCTAGTGACGCTCTGTGTGCTGTTGATGTTAAACGGAGTTTCACAACACTGGGCGCGGGGCGATGACGTCGCCGTCGCCGGATTTTCAAAATAAGAGTATCGCAATATGAATCGATCTTTTTACGTGGCATCGATCCTATTTGATTATTGATAATAGATCGATATATCGATCTGGATCGATGTATCGTCCCACCCCTAACGAGAGGCGGACCGAGTATCCACGTCCAGCTGTGTACAGTACGAGAGGCGGACCGAGTATCCACGTCCAACTGTGTACAGTACGAGAGGCGGACCGAGTATCCACGTCCAGCTGTGTACAGTACGAGAGGCGGACCGAGTATCCACGTTCAGCTGTGTACAGTACGAGAGGCGGACCGAGTATCCACGTCCAGCTGTGTACAGTACGAGAGGTAGACAGAGGATCCTACTTGGTGTTGAAAGAGGAACTAGTTTGGATCAGTGGGGAGGAAACAACACTGCAGGAGGAACTCCCCTTCGGTTGTTTTTCCAGTTTGCCAAACGGGAAAAGAGAACAAGCTACTAGTGACATTATCTGTTGTCTTACTGACAGCCAGAGAGAACAAGCTACTAGTGATGTTATCTGGTGTCTTACTGACGGCCAAAGAGAACAACTAGTGATATTATCTGGTGTCTTACTGACGGCCAAAGAGAACAACTAGTGATGTTATCTGTTGTCTTACTGACGGCCAAAGAGAACAACTAGTGACATTATCTGTTGTCTTACTGACGGCCAAAGAGAACAACTAGTTATATTATCTGTTGTCTTACTGACGGCCAAAGAGAACAGCTAGTGATGTTATCTGTTGTCTTACTGACGGCCAAAGAGAACAACTAGTGATATTATCTGTTGTCTTACTGACGGCCAAAGAGAACAAGCTACTAGTGATATTATCTGTTGTCTTACTGACGGCCAAAGAGAACAACTAGTGATATTATCTGGTGTCTTACTGACGGCCAAAGAGAACAACTAGTGATATTATCTGGTGTCTTACTGACGGCCAAAGAGAACAACTAGTGATATTATCTGGTGTCTTACTGACGGCCAAAGAGAACAACTAGTGATATTATCTGGTGTCTTACTGACGGCCAAAGAGAACAACTAGTGATATTATCTGGTGTCTTACTGACGGCCAAAGAGAACAACTAGTGATATTATCTGGTGTCTTACTGACGGCCAAAGAGAACAACTAGTGATATTATCTGTTGTCTTACTGACGGCCAAAGAGAACAACTAGTGATATCATCTGTTGTCTTACTGACAGCCAAAGAGAACAACTAGTGATATTATCTGTTGTCTTACTGACGGCCAAAGAGAACAAGCTACTAGTGATATTATCTGTTGTCTTACTGACGGCCAAAGAGAACAACTAGTGATATTATCTGGTGTCTTACTGATGGCCAGCAGGTCCATCGGGCTCCACAACCTGGACTGCAGCCAGCAGCTGGAGAACTAACGGCTGCAGAACTTGAGAACTATTAGGAACGTCTGACTCTTAACCACCAAAACCTGCACAGACTATAACGTATATTATGACCCTGATCTGCACCTTGTGTATGCCATTCACTTTTACTCAAGATTCAAGAGGTTTATTTGTCACATACATACCAGGGCATACAGTGAAATGCGGGTGGTCATGCCCGCATTGATTGTGCAATAATACTAATAATAAAATAGACATAAAAAAACAGGTTACTCATAGCATATTCAGATAAAAAAATATTTTATTGCCTATATTTATTGTAACATATATATTATGACCAATAGGGCATACAGACCCTCATCTGCACCTTCGTTTATACTGTTTAATAAATTCGGTCCAATACCAGGCTAAAATATAATATCGATATCTGATAATTTCCCCTGATACTAAAATCCCATGCGAAGAAACACGTCTAACGTGCCAGAAATCAAAGCAAAGTGATATTTTTTTTTACACATGAACTCTTTCTAATGGAGAACATGTTATTATATCTCAATCATTTTTGTCCAATGACCCCAAAATGACGGTCCAAGTCTATACTGAAAGTAACGGATCAGATCGGCACTCGGTATCGGCTGATACCCAACGCCCAGGTATCGGTATCAGGACTGAAACAGTTGGATCGGTGCATCCCTAGGTGGAATCAAGCAGGCCCTTTATAAATGTTATTAGCTCCAGCGGTCTGTGAAAAGGGTCCATTAGCAGACTCAGCGTGTGGCCCTCCACCCACCTGATCGCGCGGCGGCGTAAAGAGGCAGGCCCGTGATGACGGCAAACTCATCGCTGTGGATGGCGCAGTCCTCCGCGTCGGCATGGTAACCCTGGACCAGCAGCTTCACTACCTCCAGATGTCCCTGCTGGCATGCCGTAGCCAACATCCAATTCAACAAGTCCCGCCTCAGGCAGGGGCCTGATGGAGAAGGGGGGGAGGGAGGGAGGGAGGGGGGGGGGGGGAGAGAGAGAGAGAGAGAGAGAGAGAGAGAGAGAGAGAGAGAGAGAGAGAGAGAGAGAGAGAGAGAGAGAGAGAGAGAGAGAGAGAGAGAGAGAGAGAGAGAGAGAAACAAATAGATTGATGAAGTCAATGAGACAGAGACAGTAGTACAGGTAGTAGTGGTACAGTAGTAATAGCAGTAGGGCTGTCTTAAATACTTCGAAGCTTCGTTCGATGGGCATGGGATTCGAATATGAAAATAAAATTCGATTATAAAAAATAAAAAAAACTCTGCCTCTCTTTGTTAACTACAACAAGCAATGCTGTTTGTTATTTAAGATGAGGTCGGACTCGGCACTGACAGATTTGTGTTCATTGTGCTGCTTTTATAAAGCCTCAAATGACGGCTTACAATAATTATTATTTCATGAAAACAAAGTGTTTCGTTTGTCTAAGATTTAAAAAGGTTTAAACTTTACAGCACTGACAAAGTTGAACAAAGTGCTGTACAAGTCAAAAAATAAATAAAAAATAAAAAAAATAAAACTTATAAATCTTTTCCCCGAAGCTTCGAATTCCAAAAGGAAATTCGAAGGTCAGCCCTAAATAGCAGTAGTGTTGGTGGTATTACCAGGTACAGAGTCCAGCAGTTCTTTCACCAGGTCGGCGTGGCCGTAGTGGGCGGCGAGGATGGCAGGGTTGTTGTCTGTGGGCTCTTGGAGAACAGTGATGTGGGCTTCCTTCAGGAGGTAGCTGACACTCTCCAGGTCACCATGCTGGGTGGCCACACACAGGAGACGGGCCTACGGACACACAGACAGCACAGAACTCATCTTTCTGCTCGGTGGGATGGACAGATGGTGGGATGGATAGATGGTGGGATGGATAGATGGTGGGATGGTTGGAAGCACAATCAAGTCAAGTCAAGTCAAGAGTTTTATTTGTCACAGCATACAAGTATACAATGAAATGCGGGTGGTCTTGCCCGCAACGATGTGCAATACAGTAATACAACATATAATGGAATCCAATAAAACAACATTGTGCGATTTGACTTGATTCAACAACAAAGCAGTCGGAGCAATGGCAAGTCGAAAAACTGTTGCAAGTGTGGTTACACTTTACAAAGCTAGATGCAGACAACGCTAGCTGCAATATTATATATTAACAAATTGTTCCAAATAAATAATAATGATAATAAAATATTTGAAGTTTGGACACATTTTTTACAACGTTCGGTACTGGTTAAAATGTGAACGGTACTCAACGCTAGTGCTTATCCAATTACTACCTAATACCTATATACCGACGCTGCTGTGCTCACAGAACATGATCATGTTACAAGCAACAGCTCCCAAGTCATTAGAAAACACATTACAGAATGGGAAACAGCTGAGGCAGTGATTCACACAGATTCGTCTGTCACTGTCTGGCGGCGCGAGAAGGAAGGCCGGCGGCACGCCTCATGGACATGGAGCTGAGTAGTGGTGGACAGAGGTGTCGCACGTTACAATACTTAAGACAAGTACTGTTTTTGGGGGATTTGTACTTTACTCGAGTATTATTAGGTTTGTATACTTGTACTTTTACAATTACATTTCAGAGAAAAAAACATACTTTTTACTCCTTACATTTAAAATGCAGAGTACAAAGTAAAAATCTCGCAGGTCCAACCATTTTAATTAGTATATTTTGTTTCTCTGGCCGAACTAACGTTAACACACTTTATTTAAAAACAGCCAATCAAATCCCCATCGATGGAAAATGAACCCGCCCATACCCATGCTGATTGGTCCTTGTGCAAGACTAGAAAGCGGGGGTCTTTGATTAAACACCTGCTATCAGAAGAATAAACAGCCAGAAAAAAGTTTTTTTTACTTTTACTTTTTTTAGTACTTAAGTACATTTAAAAGTAGAAACTTTTTGACTTTTACTCAAGTGTGTTTTTAGCCAGATACTCTGACTTTTACTTGAGTACGATTTTGAGACGGTAACCATACTTTCACTTAAGTATAATTTCTGGGTACTTTTTACACCCCTGCATGTAGCCGAGTAGTGGACAGAGGTGTCGCACGAACGCAATAAGCGGTTCTTTATGTTAATGTTATCTTCTGACTTTGAGGAGAGGGCTGGTTAGAGAAACAGTCTAGTAACCAGCTAAAACACTGGTTTGACCCCCCCCCCCCATCTGTGTCTACGTGTCCTTCAGCAAGGCACTAACCATTTCCCTGCTACCGTGTAGGTAGATTTGAAGGGTGACTAGACTAGAGGCCTGAGCTCATACCACTGCTGTTGTTGGCCACTAGATGGCAGCACAGCAATACAAAAGAAGACAATAACACAAAATCCACTGTCTATATTTAGGAGCATTGTCGGGGGAACCTGCCAAATACTTGACTGTCTTGTTCCAAAGCACTTCAGTTCATCATCCAACGCTTCCTTCCTTCTGAGCTTGACAGAGTGGCAGGGTTTCTGAAACAGTGTCTAGCAGTCTCTAGACCAGTGGTTCTCAATCCTTTTTCACCCATCCGTGTCCCATAACGGCGGCCTCAACCCTCTACACCCAATGGGAATTACATTTTCGAATCTTAATTATTTGATCAATTACTGTTTATCGTGGGAATCTCATTTTCTCAGCCATCTCGTTTCTATTTGGCTTAGTTTGTTGTGTCAATTAAGCCTGTCAGTGTTGTGTGTCAAATGAAGGCTTCTAACAATGGGTAGGGAGGGACCCAATCAAATCTTCATTATTGTCTTTTTTCAGATTTGTACTCATTTTACTACCAAGAGTGTATAAATTAACCCTTACACAGTACAACTCTTCTTTACTAACCCTTTAGTGTTCACTGCATGCAGGCTCCTCTCTCTCTCCAGTGAAACTGATATTAAAACAATGATAATCAAACAAATAAACTAACAACAATTCTGCACCCAGCGCCCCCCAACACTCTCCCAACACTCCCAGTGCCCCCCAACACTCTCCCAACAGTCCCAGTGCCCCCCAACACTCTCCCAACACCCCCAGTGCCCCCCCAACACTCTCCCAACACTGCCAGTGCCCCCCAACACTCTCCCAACACTCCCAGTGCCCCCCCAACACTCTCCCAACACTGCCAGTGCCCCCCAACACTCTCCCAACACTGCCAGTGCCCCCCAACACTCTCCCAACAGTCCCAGTGCCCCCCAACACTCTCCCAACACTCCCAGCGCCTCCCAACACTCGCAGCGCCCCTCCAACACTCTCCCAACACTCCCAGCGCCCCCCAACACTCTCCCAACACTCCCAGTGCCCCCCAGCGCCCCCCAACACTCCCAGCGCCTCCCAACACTCGCAGCGCCCCCCAACACTCCCAGCGCCTCCCAACACTCGCAGAGCCCCCCCAACACTTGCAGCGCCCCCCAACACTCGCAGCGCCCCCCAACACTCGCAGTGCCCCCCAACACTCCCAGCACCCCCCAACACTCCCAGCGCCTCTCAACACTCCCAGCGCCCCAACACTCTCTCAACACTCCCAGCGCCCCAACACTCTCTCAACACTCCCAGCGCCCCCTAACACTCTCCCAACACTCCCAGCGCCCCCTAACACTCTCCCAACACTCCCAGCACCCCCTAACACTCTCCCAACACTCCCAGTGCCCCCTAACACTCTCCCAACACTCGCAGCGCCCGTCCAACACTCTCCCAACACTCCCAGTGCCCCCTAACACTCTCCCAACACTCGCAGCGCCCCCCAACACTCTCTCAACACTCCCAGCGCCCCAACACTCTCCCAACACTCCCAGCGCCTCTCAACACTCCCAGCGCCCCAACACTCTCTCAACACTCCCAGCGCCCCAACACTCTCTCAACACTCCCAGCGCCCCCTAACACTCTCCCAACACTCCCAGCGCCCCCTAACACTCTCCCAACACTCCCAGCACCCCCTAACACTCTCCCAACACTCCCAGTGCCCCCTAACACTCTCCCAACACTCGCAGCGCCCGTCCAACACTCTCCCAACACTCCCAGCGCTCCCCAACACTCTCCCAACACTCCCAGCGCCCCCTAACACTCTCCCAACACTCCCAGCGCTCCCCAACACTCTCCCAACACTCCCAGTGCCCCCCCAACACTCTCCCAACACTCCCAGTGCCCCCCTAACACTCCCCCCTAACACTCTCCCAACACTCCCAGTGCCCCCCTAACACTCTCCCAACACTCCCAGTGCCCCCCCAACACTCTCCCAACACTCCCAGTGCCCCCCTAACACTCTCCCAACACTCCCAGTGCCCCCTAACACTCTCCCAACACTCCCAGCGCCCGTCCAACACTCTCTCAACACTCCCAGCGCCCGTCCAACACTCTCCCAACACTCCCAGTGCCCCTACAACACTCTCCCAACACTCCCAGTGCCCCCCAACACTCTCCCAACACTCCCAGCGCCCGTCCAACACTCTCTCAACACTCCCAGCGCCCGTCCAACACTCTCCCAACACTCCCAGTGCCCCCTAACACTCTCCCAACACTCCCAGTGCCCCCCAACACTCTCCCAACACTCCCAGTGCCCCCCCAACACTCTCCCAACACTCCCAGTGCCCCCCCCAACACTCTCCCAACACTCCCAGTGCCCCCTAACACTCTCCCAACACTCCCAGTGCCCCCCCAACACTCTCTCAACACTCCCAGTGCCCCCCAACACTCTCCCAACACTCCCAGCGCCCGTCCAACACTCACTCCCTCGTACCAAAACCTTCCTAATAAAGATATTGTAAGTAAAAAAGACAACGTGAGGCCGCTGCCGCTGCCCAGTCTTCTCCTTTGCAGCAGTCACCTTGAACCCAGGTGTACAATAGCTCTACCGACTGTCTGATTAATGTGACATTAAAACCAGGGCTGGACGTCGGCACCGATTAACCGATTCGATTCCGATTCACAAGGTCCCAATTTGATTTGATTTTGATGAGATTCTCAATCGATTCAGTTAGGCTCGACGGAGCCGGTTTCAGGGGGTCGGCATTAGCCATTGTTGTCAGAAGAAACTGAATGCAAGGCAGACTAGAGAGACAGTTCCAGGAACGGGGAGGCACACAATAAATCGATTAAAAGATCGATCTTGGGATTCTAAGAAACAAGTGTAATTACATTCTAGACCAGGTGACACTAAAACTCTCCACTGAAACCAATGCTAAATGAGACGATTCGTAAGTGGCGCAGAAAGGCCTCGAGACCCTCGACGCGGGAACACTACTCAAACTGAAGCACGCTCTGAGGACGGGGGATACTTTATTCCTAATTACTCACCAGAGAGAGAGAGCTGAAGAGCATGGCGGGGTCTGGGAGCAGATACTAAATATTTCTCTATAATCCTGTGCCAAAATGTCTTATCGTTTATTCTATTTGTATCTCTTTTTGTGTTTGCGTTGACCTTTCTCTATATATTTCTGTGATGTTCCAAGGCTGTGCAGTGCTGTTGACAACAGTGTTTCCCTTCAGGGGAAATAAAGATCTTATCTCATCCTACTCTCTCTTATCTACCAATGCAGTCTGTATTTTTATTGTGTCCATAATTGGCTCAGGGCCCGATTGGTACTGTATATAGAGGAACGCAGTGTTGTAGTCGAGTCATTAAATCTAGAGTCCGAGTCGAGTCTCGAGTCCCCTGTGTTCGAGTCAGAGTCCGAGTCACCAAAGAAGAGCCCGAGTCGAGTCCCCATTACCCTAGTCCGAGTCTGAGTCCGAATCCGAGTCATCAAGGTTGAGTCCACTCCACTCTGGCAGTTAAAGAGCTGACGTACAAAAAAAAAAAAGGTCTACATTAAACATAAATGACACAGCGGTCACCATTTCAAAGGGAGTTTATTTACTTTGTGACACATGCACTATCCCTCAATAGCTTATAAATGATTAGGGCCTATTACAATTTTTTTTTAATTATTTATAAATAACTGTAATTATCAATTAACAATTCAGAGTCCTCGTCTGCACCTTCCGAGTCCGAATGCAGTCAATGCTCGAGTCCAAGTCCAAGTCTGAGTCATCATCAGTGCTCAAGTCCAAGTGGAGTCCGAGTCCTGGGCTCGAGTGCTACAACACTGAGAGGAAGTGTGTAGATCTAGCACCAGGAACATCGTACAGCCTAAATGGTACCGGGCACTTACTTATCTTTTCCATTGCAGACCAAAATGTAGCAGTTTCTGAGCTAGGTCTAACTTCAAGTCTAGGGGGGGACGTGCTTTTGCGGTCGCAGCCCCTGACCTCTGGAACAGCATCCCCATGTCCATTAAATCTGCCCCCTCCATCGAGTCTTTTAAATCAAAACCCACCTATATCGCCTGGCCTGTTTTTCCTTTGTCTATCCGTTGGTTTTTTTTTATTATTTTTTTGTTTGTTTATTTTATACTTTTCTTTGTTCTTAGCTTAGCTATGTGAAGCACTTTGGTTGACAAGCGTCATGTTTAAACGTGCTATATAAATAAATTTTATTGATTGATTGATAGGAAGATTAATTATATGAATGAATGAATGAATGATTTTATTTCGGTCTTCTTTTACAAAGCAATGTACAGTAGTAGGACATTTATAAAAAAGAAATAAAATTACCGTAAAGGTGTAGGCTGAAGCCGAGGCTTATAATTGCCTAGCCTTTTTACATTACATTATTAATAAAAAACCAAACAAAAAAACATAATTCAGTACATCATTTTGCAAAAACAAAGTTACAAAAAATTGTCATGATTTTAATAGTTATGTTATAATAAAATATAATTAGGATAATAATAAGGTTTTATATTCATGTATCATCTTACATTTGAATAATTTCTTAAATGTATGTATCGAAAAAATTTTATTCGTTGTCACAGTTATTCCATAACAGATATACATCGACTTTTTATATTTGTCCTTGCCTTTGTGATATTGAAGACAAGTTCCCCTGAGTCATATCCCCATCCAACCAGAAGAACTGGTCCAACATGTATCCAACAGGCTGGTGGATATTTTTTTTTCTTTTAAAGAAACATCCTCTTCTAAAACAAAGACAGCTTAAAATGGCTTAATTATAACTGCTATAACATTACATTACTGTGGCAATAGTTGCAGGTAATATTCCTCAACGTTCAATTCAGTCCTGTCCCATTCAGTCTATGGTGGGACAACGGTACAGAAGCTCTGTGTCTTTCAGTCTCTTTCAGTTCTAATTCAATATAAATGGCTGCTTTTTTATATAGCAGTTTTTATCCAAAGCGCTTTACAATTTGTTCCTCACATTTGACCCATTCACTCACACATTCACACACCGACGACGGAGGCAACCATGCAAGGTGCCAACCTGCTCATCGGGAGCAATTAGGGGTTAAGTGTAGTGATGCACCGATGTGAAAATTGTGGCCGATACCGATATTAATATTGCTGTTCTGGCCGATACCGATATTTACCGATGTCGATATCTCTGTATAGAAAACACATTCTTATGATAATCAAATAAAGAGCTATTTTCCAAAACGCATTTTTTTTTTTTTACTTTTGTAACTTATTTTCAGAAATGACAGATATTTTGAAACTATTTAAAGCCCAACATCCAGGTTAAACCCTACTGATCAATTATGGGTAGTTTACATCATTGGTATATAATTTCATTATTTATTTTTTTCCATTCGACACCGGAAATGCCACTCCGAAAGAGTTAAAAAGGTCCATGCACGAATAACATGCACACGCGAATCAAAAAAGCTTATCAAACGCCGACGTCACTACAGGTGCATATTAATGAGCCGAATCTAAAAGCTTATCAGACGCTAGCACGGCCGTGACGTCACTTCAGGAAACGTATGCCTTGCCCGTCCGGGTCATAGTACTACTCGATATATGGCACTGGCTAACGTTAGCATTATGTCTACTGTCGTGAACCATTTGAGATCGGGGCATGTAGATCAATGGTGGCCCACTCAGTGCATCACAGTTAGCCTATAGCTCCGCCGTCCCTGCTACAGTCGGGACCACTACACTGACGTTTGCCTATAGCTCCGCCGTCCCTGCGGGTGGTTCTCTCCTCTTTGTGTGCCCCCGTCCTCGCGGGTGTCCTGCGGAGGAGCTTGTGGACGCGACAACAGCGGCGGCCGTAGGGTGTTTGAGCCTGTAGCGTTAGTTAGCTCATAGCTATCGTGTACCACTAGCCTTTACGGGCTCGAGCACCCTACGGCTGCCGCCGTTGTCGCGTCCATGGGCCCCCCGGCAGGGTACCCGTGGGCCGTGGGGAAGGGGTGTACAGAGAGGAGAGAACCATTTTGGGTCGGCCGTTCATGCCGGCCACCGAGCCGGATGTCGGGATATGTTGTTAGCACAATAGCTACCAAGCTAAGCTATGTTAGCTAGTCCACATTGTTTATTGAACAAAAATACAACGTGAAGGTTGGCCTTTAAGGCCAAAACATTTAAAAAGAAAAAAAAATATTTTATTTTATTTTTTATTTTTTTTAATATCGGCCCTATCTTGATATCGGACCGATACCGATGTGTAAAAAAAACGGCCATATCGGCCGATATTATATCGGCGGCCGATATATCGTGCATCACTAGTTAAGTGTCTTGCTCAAGGACACATCGACACACTGCCCGGGAGGAGCGGGAATCGCACCGGGAACCTCCGGATTGCCAGACGACTGCTCTACCTCCTGAGCCACTGTCTCCCCAATATTTCTAGTATGGCCTAGTAGTTGAGAGTTCAAGTACATTTTTTTGTTTTATTTGTGACGTACATGTACATTACAGTGAGATGCTTGGTTCTGTATGAGCCTCCTGAGAATGTGCTTCATACAGTAAGAAAGTAAAAAGAATAAAGTCCAAACACTATACAAAATATACAAACTAAGGTACAACCTAAAGTACAAAATGATGAACGCTGTTTCAACTGAACTTGAGTGGGACATTTGAGGGTGCACAATTTTAAATGTTTTTATTTAGTTACCACCAAATATGTCCACCAAAAGTTACCAGTGAAGCAGAAGTCTCGCACTGAAATCCCGCAAGGTTTGGGTTGTTGCAGGAAGACACCAGTGCACTGGAAGCTGCGGAGTGAAGCGGGTATGTTGCGTTGGAATACGGCTGGCTTAGCGTGATCTAAAAAACTAAGATAAAAATGTGCATTTCCAAATTGTGCCAACAACATGTAGCTTTACGTAGCGTTCATATACTATTGATCCATGTTGTTGCATGAGAGGAGAGACCAGCTGCAGACAGAGTGGAGGTAATGCAATCATTACAAATGGTAACTGACTGTTTTGACTGACAATACGCATTGAGCATCAGGTATATTGCTGCACATATTATGAGACATAATAAAAGTCTGTAGTGTGTGTGTGTGTGTGTGTTGTGTGTGTGTCAGGAAATGAGTAGGTGTTTATTCTAGAGTATATATAGTTTTACAGAAATGCTATTGTATCTGTTAACCCACATTTGAAACATCATCTGTGTCAATATTGTATGTGTACGATGGGTGCTGCACAGTAAAAAATGTAATTGAATGACTCCCAATGAGCTAATTGCACTGTTAGCGTTTATGTCCTTAACTCATTCAGCGCCAGGGGTCGCTGTCTACCTTCTGGGTAGAACGCCATCGCTGTAAGTCAATGGGGAGACTGCGAAACTTGCGAGTGCTTAAAATATATTTTATATTATAGCTATGGATCTAATAACACCGTCGATTGTCAGTGAGTTGCTTCTGGTCAACATGCGTTTTATACCGTTTTGAATAGGAGTATAGTTTGGGTGATTCTTAGTAATCCCAGGAAAAGACACGATAATAGCCCTTTTGTGAAATCCAGTTCTCACGTTGTAATTTTTCGCCTGATTATTGAATCTTCCTGAAATCAACGCTAGATTATCGTTATCATCCTCCCTCATGCAAGAATGAAATGGGCCCTTCAGCTTGGCCCAGAAAACAAACTACATAGTTTCAAATAGAGTGCAATAGCGGCCGAAGGTGTTAGAGGGCCATTATTGCACTCCATTAGAAACAGGGTAGTTTCTTTTCTCTACCGAGCTGCGGCATGGGGGCGGGTCCTAAACACTCAGGCAAAACACACGCTTGTAGGGATGGTTTGGACAACTGACCCTGCCCGCCCGTTCATGTGCAATGCCCAACAACATCGGAGACAGGATCGCTGTGGATAACTGGAATGGCGATCAGATAATTTTGCATTACATCAGATACCAGGTAAGGACTCTATATATAAAAGCTTGCATTGATCTGATATTTCTTTCTACCGCGATTGAAGCTATCTGTGTTTTATGTGTGTGGCTGTGTGCCGTTGGGTGCAGGAGGGGAGGGGGGGAGCACCGCGCTCCAGGGCACATTTCATGTATGCACGAGGTGATATAATAATGATAATCTAGCGTTGATTTCAGGAAGATTCGATAGATTTTTGTTAGGCCCTATGACAAATAAGACGGTTCAAATACTTTATCTAAATCCAATCAATATTCCTAATGCCGTTTCAATGTAAGGTTATAAAAATAAACATATAAACATTCATATAATAATACAATAACCTAAATATACAGCTAAGCCCCATTGTATTCTGAAATGTAGACTTTAACAGTGTAGGCAACTAAGCCAATAGAAATAAGGTATAACTCATGAGTGCTTTGGCTCCTATAGGAGTCCTTGAGCTTTTAGTTTTTGTTTTAGTATTACGCTACATTTAATAATGTCATTGATCAGCTATCCGTGATAGGAGTGCAGATGTTTCTGCACTCCCTGCAAGAAGAATCACATATTAGTTGTTTCTCATGAGTGGGATTCATCCAAAAACTGAGATAAGAGTGTTCTTCATTACTGGAAGAGATTCACTCGGAGGCGCTTTAACAATGGATCACTAGAAGCCTTGCCAGGGGCAAGGTCATCTCTTTAGACTGAGGAATTTAATACCAATAGCCCCCCGGAACAGTCAGTTTTCCAAACACCCCACCCCACACATCAATCTCCACCACGTCAATCCCCACCACAACCCCATCCAAGACACACACCCTGAGGCATAACAAAAAAGATTTTTGTTTCCTGTTGGTTGTCAGTTAAGGCCATGGGTAGGTAGGGAATTTATGTAATTTTTTCCCACGACGACTATGGATAGGGAATTTCTTTATTTAATTAAAATGTTTACAACAACATGGATGCATGTACTCTGCCAGCATGTTTAATATCCATAATACTAAAGGTTTGACTAAGATTTCTATGAAACTTTATTCAAATTTTAAATTTTTTATATATATTTTTTTAACTCATAAAATATTTTGGGTCGCATCTAAATCGGCAGGGTCGGTCAGCAACCGGAAACAAACCATTATTTTTGTAGGCCTAATCAGGCGAAAAATGACAGCGTGTTTATTGAATTACACAAAAATGCTGTTTTCACGTCTTTTTCCTGGAATTACTCAGAAGCACCCAAACTATATTCATATTCAAAACGGTATAAAGCGGAAATGTACGGATGAAAAAAAATCTGTTTCTTGCACGTTGACTGGAAGCAACTCACTGACAATCGACGGCGTTATAAGACCCATAGCTATAATATAAAATATAGGTTTAGCTCTACAAACTACAACTACGTTTACATGGGGTTAATGGACGGCAAGGCCAGGTCACTTCCCGGAAGGGGCGTGGCACTCAATGTGTTAACCCTTTAATCGCTGTTGACGCTTTTCAGCGTCATTCCCCGCCATGCTTATTCTGCCGATGACGCTGTACAGCGTCATTGATATCAATATTTCAAAAATCTGTGATCGAAATCATATTTCTCCCCTGGAGACATTATATCTACTGGTGAGACCCTATCAACTCTCTAACGGTTCAAGAGCGCCATCTGGTGGCCGATCGGCCGCTCGCCCAAACAGGAAGTGATGCGGATTAAGTGGTGCTCACCCATATTTCGTCCGGGCACTCGCTATCATTAGCAGGACTCCATCTTGACACAATGGATGGCGATCGGTTACCAATAACTCGGTAAACAACATGATTTGGACGTATATACTATTATACAACCTGGAAATGGATCGGATATTTTGACATCCCATAATAGAAGATTTTTTGTTCCACGCTCATCTCCCAACGGCGCGAGGAAGCTACGGTGAGTTTCAGCGTTATTTTTTTATTTCTTCGATACTAACTGCTCTGATGATCATATCACCCACACTAGATGAATGATATAACGTTGCCCACGGAATTATAAACGACCCCCCGCCCATCCGGTCAACATCAGATCATACGTAGTAACTCCTAGAACCACGTCCAGTTGAAATTTTTTATCTCGCACAGATTCCTACCAAACTGTATTTGATCATCAATATAATGCATTTGGGGCTATAAATCAAGTTCTGGAGAAAGCTGCAGAAAACGATAAAAACATACTTATACTTTAGACCGTATTTTAGTATGAATATGTGCATGAAAAAGTATAACGTTGATACACCCTGAACAATAGATATAGGACTTTGAATGGGCCATGGTAATGTCAATTGAGCAATACAATTTAAAAAGTTATAGCCCTGCAAAGAAGGGGAACTTCTCCATGTTAAATAGGGCTGGCGAGGGATGGTAAATTATGAATTTAACCCCGGCGATCAAAGGGATAATATACTTTATTTATGTGGACATAAATAAAGCATTTAAAATGTGTGATGGTTATTGCTGCTGCCATGCGCTTTAACCCTTTCACTACCACTCTACCAAAGGGTTAACCCTTTCACTGCGACAATACAGAAGGTTAACCATTTCATTGTCATGTGACAAAGGGTTAACCCTTTCACAACCACACTACAGAAGGTTAACCCTTTCACTAAGGTTAACCTTCTGCAGTGTGGTAGTGAAAGGTTAACCTTCTGTAGTGTGGTAGTGAAAGGTTAACCTTCTGTAGTGTGGTAGTGAAAGGTTAACCTTCTGTAGTGTGGTAGTGAAAGGTTAACCTTCTGTAGTGTGGTAGTGAAAGGTTAACCGGCTGTAGTGTGGTAGTGAAAGGTTAACCGTCTGTAGTGTGGTAGTGAAAGGTTAACCGTCTGTAGTGTGGTAGTGAAAGATTAACCTTCTGCAGTATTGTAGTGAAAGGTTAACTGTCTGTAGTGTGGTAGTGAGTTAAGGGTTAAGGTGCGTTCAAAAAGAGATTGCTGTATGACACGTTCATGCAGAGCAGTTTTCTTTACACAACAATAAGGCAATTAATTAACAACACTACAAAACAGAACTAGCTCTCTGAATTACAACTACCTCATTGTGCAACGACGTATGTTGACATATCTGAAGCAGAGCAATAGTACACAGCGGTTGCACTAAACAGCTCACAGGCGTGTGTGTGTGTGTGTGTGTGTGTGTGCGTGCGTGCATGTGTGTAAATGTGATAGTAGAAGCTTCGAATAAATAAAAGATAGACTATTAGTCAGGCTTTTCCCTGAGTTATCAGCTCTGTTTAGGGAGAGGAATAATACAGCCTGGTCTCTTGCTATAGACTCACTGGGGATCCATCCCATTGGTCTACATTCAGGTGATACATGCTCTGTGAGAAACACCAAATCCAACTGTTATTTAATAAATAATAATAATAATAATAATAATAATCAAATTTATATAGCGCCTTTCATAGAACCCAAGGTCGCTTTACAATCAGGACAAAAATAGGGCAAGGAAAGTAGGGGGGGGGGGGAGAGGGGATGAGGGAAAGTAGGGGATAATGGACCTAATTTAATCTAAAACTAACTGATGGGGAAAGCCTTGGTGAAGAGGTGTGTTTTTAGAGCGGATTTGAAGGTGTCCAGGGTTGGGGCGTTGCGGATTTCGGGGGGGAGAGAGTTCCAGAGGGTAGGGGACGCCACGCTGAAGGCTCTGTCCCCAAAAGTCCGTAACCTGGTGCGAGGGATGGAGAGGAGACCTAGATCAGAGGATCGTAGGTTCCGGGATGGAGTGTACTGGTGGAGGAGATCAGACAGGTACCGGGGGGCGAGGGCATGGAGGGATTTGTAGGTGAGGAGCAGGAGTTTGAAGGTGATGCGGAACCTGACTGGAAGCCAGTGGAGATGGATGAGGGTGGGGGTGATGTGCTGCCAGGGCTTGGTGTGAGTGAGAACCCTGGCAGCTGAGTTCTGGACATACTGGAGCCTGTCCAGGGCTTTGCTGGGTACCCCAAACAGGACTCCATTACAGTAGTCCAACCGGGAGGTGACAAATGAGTGGATCAGGGTCTCAGCCACAGAGTCTGAGAGTGAGGGTCGGAGACGGGAGATGTTCCTGAGGTGGTAGAAGGCAGACTTGGTGACAGATTTGATGTGGGAGTGAAATGAAAGTGTGGAGTCAAGGGTGACGCCCAGGTTACGGACTTCGAGAGACGGGGAGATGGAACAGCCGTCAACGTGGAGGAGGAGATCTCCAACCTTCCCGAGCAGTGCCTTGGGGGCCACAACCATGAGCTCTATCTTTTTGCTGTTGAGTTTAAGTAGTTTGGTTGCCATCCAGGTTTTTATAGCGTGGAGGCAGTTGACTACAGACTGTGGGGGGAGCTGGGAGGATGGTGAGGTGCTGATGTAGAGCTGAGTATCATCGGCATAACAGTGAAAGTTGAGTCCGTGGTGACGTATAATCTGACCGAGGGGGAGCATGTAAATGGTGAATAGTAGGGGACCCAGCACAGAGCCCTGGGGGACACCGTGGTTGACTGGGGCCGGGGGGGAGGATGAGCCGCTGACGCTGACAAACTGAGATCAATTTGTGAGATATGAGTGAAACCATGACAGAGCTGTACCGGTGATGCCTAGGTTGTCGGAGAGGCATTTGAGGAGGACTGAGTGGGATATTGTGTCGAACGCCGCGGAGAGGTCGAGAAGGATGAGGAGGCTGATGTGTCCGGAGTCTGCAGCAAGGAGGAGGTCATTAGTGATCTTGATGAGGGCGGTCTCTGTGCTGTGATGTGCTCGGTAGGCTGACTGAAGGGGTTCGTAGAGCTCATGGTTGGACAGATGTTGATGAAGCTGGGCGGCGACTGCCCTTTCCAAGGTTTTGCTTAGGAAAGGAAGGTTGGAGATCGGCCGGTAGTTGTCCAGCACCTCAGGGTCCAAACCAGGCTTCTTTAGGATGGGAGTGATGGAGGCGGTTTTGAAACAGGAGGGAACTATTCCAGATGACAGAGAGGAGTTGATGATGTCCGTTATGATGGGGCAGAGGGTAGGAAGGCAGGCCTTGACCAGTACCGTAGGCATGGGGTCGAGGGAGCAGGTGGAAGCTTTGGCTCTGGTAACCAGCTTCATGACCAGCGGAACATCCACTGGGGAGAAGGAGGAGAGAGAGCACTGGGGATGGAGGGATGTAGCTGGGAGCATGTAGTCCGGCGTCAGGGGTAAGTGAGGAGGGGAGGGGGTGGGCACCGTGAGTTGTTGGTGGATGGAAGTCACTTTAGCCTGGAAAAAGTCCAGGAACTTAGAGCAGAGGTCAGGAGCATCAGTGTGGGAGGCAGTGAGAGGGCGGAGGAGACGATTTATGGTTGAGAAAAGCGATCTGGGGTTATTTTGCTGTGAGGTGATGAGGGTGGAGTAGTACGCGGTCCTAGTCTTGGAGAGAGCCTCTCTGTAGGACCTCACGTGGTCGACGAAGGCCAGATGGTGGACGGTGAGGCCAGATCGCCTGGAGAGTCGCTCCAGTCGTCGACCCACTCTTTTCATAGAGCGGAGGTCAGAGGTAAACCATGGGGCAGGGCGAGGAAAGGACACATTCCGGCTTCTGAGGGGCGCCAGAGAGTCCAGGCTGATTTAGACTCAAACCCTGCAACTTGTTGGAAGGCAGTACATTCTAACAAAAACAAAAGCAGCATTTCTCTCCCCCTGCACATGACCATTCGATTTATGAACAGAGAGAAACGTGTCTGTTGATGCAGACTTTTTATTTTTAAATGAATACACCCCCCTCTTATTAATAATGATTGTGTGCATGCCATGAGCCACATTTCTCAGTTTGTATTACAATGCATCAACGTGCCTCACTGCATCACTGAGCACAGGGTGACAGTTACCATCTTCCTGGACTTTTACTTTTAAAACATCATTGTTCAATATTACACTTACTGTAGATTTCTGTATATTTTTACTGAAATATTTTATATTAGAATGTATATACATAACATAGGAAATGTAAATCCCGGACCGTATTTTATTATTCTTATTTTATTCTTAGGCTTATTTTATTCTTTATTTCTTAGGCTTATTTACATACATACACATACATACATGAAGCAGAACAGTCAAAGTACAATTAAAAGGCTGGGTGACAGTTGCAGGTGTGTGATAGAGAGGAGAAGGGGAATCAACAGCTACTGTAGGGACTGTTGCAGTTTCAGTGTTTGGAAGTCGACCCATGTAACTCCATTACATACGTACCTGTATATGAGGTGATACAGATCAATAATAATTACTGACCAAGCAGAAATCCTGGAATCTTTGATAAATAAGCAGCTCAAGGCGTTCCTCTCAAGTCACTCTGTATTAAGTCCGATCCAATCTGAATTTAGAGCTAATCACAGCATTATTTCAGGTATTACAACAGCTACAAATAATATAGTATCCACTGTAGATAATAAGAAACACTGTGCTGCCCCTTTCATAGATCGGTCAAATGCGTACAGTCCTTCTCTGTTTTGTCTTGGCTTTTGGCCTTTTTCTAATGCTATTTTTATTTTTAATCTTTTTTGTTATATGCCGCTGTACAATTGTTTTTGAACAAGAAGAAAAATAAGATTGCATGTGTGCATCATTATGGAATGTAACTAAAGTAATGTGCAATAAAAATTGCATATATATAATATAAAAAAAAATAAAAAATGCGTACAGTCGATTATTCTTTTTGTACCTTGTGAAAATAATATCTTCGTTAAATGTACTACATGAGTTGATTTGACGTGAATTGTCGTATTGGTGGCCAACTGCTCCGAGCAGCCATCTCCATCCTCCCCTTCTGTTACACATCTTACAAAGATGATGTAGTATTAGGGAGGTGCAGTGGTTACGTCATTGTTGTTTCCGGCCAGTCCACTTTGCTTGAAATTGCAATGTATTTCCAATGGACACATTTCTAAATCGTCTCGTTTAAAACAAATAAAGCAGGAACATTGGCATGGTGTACCTTTCTGTGTGTATTCATCCACAATCTATAGCTCAACATGAAACAATTAATTCATCGTAAAATAATTACGTGTGATTTTATTTCAACCAAAAATGCTTAAACAATAATGTTAAGTGATAGAAGGGAACGCACTTTGTGCAAAAATGGAAAGCTTGCCAATGTTCATGAGGCAGAATTATCACAATAGCCGATAATACATTTTCCCAATGATAAATCCCTATACGGGTGGACCTTGCAGGAAAACTAAAGTGACGTCAGACTACACCTCCCTATAGAGTTAGCTGGAAATGCTTGTGAATGGTTTCACAGTTATTTGTTTGAAGGGGAGAGGGGGGGGGAGTGGCTCTGTGGCAGTTTGGCAGCTTCCTATTTGCCATTTTCTGTGTCAGCTTTTTGGGGGTTAAAAGCTGCCACAGAAAATCTCACAACCATCACAGGAGAAACCTTGTATGTTTCAGCGATTTTAACCAATATGAAAGTGATCATCCAAAAGATAGCAGCCTGTAGCAACTGTCTAACTCCCCCTATCCAGTTGTGCTCTGTAAACCTTCCATAGCTAAAGTTAGTTTTTTTTTTATATATATATACAGTATATATATATATAAGGTTAGCTTACAACAAATAGCTCCATTCAAAATGACATGACAAAGATCAGTTTTTCATAATAATCTTTAGATCTGAAGCACCTCACAGGCCCTCACTCAACTCACTCACTCACTCACTCACTCACTCACTACTTCACTCACTCACTCACTACCTCACTCACTACCTCACTCACTACCTCACTCACTCACTCACTCACTCACTCACTCACTCACTCACTCACTCACTCACTCACTCACTCACTCACCTCACTGGCCCTCACTCACTACCTCACTCACTACCTCACTCACTACCTCACTCACTCACTCACCTCACTCACCTCACAGGCCCTCACTCACTCACTCACTCACTACCTCACTCACTCACTCACTCACTACCTCACTCACTACCTCACTCACTCACTCACCTCACTCACCTCACAGGCCCTCACTCACTCACTCACTCACTACCTCACTCACTACCTCACTCACTACCTCACTCACTCACCTCACTCACCTCACAGGCCCTCACTCACTACCTCACTCACTCACTACCTCACTCACCACCTCACTCACCTCACTCACCTCACAGGCCCTCACTCACTCACACACTCACTCACTCACTACCTCACTCACTACCTCACTCACTACCTCACTCACTCACCTCACTCACTCACTCACTCACTCACTCAACTCACTCACCTCACTCACTACCTCACTCACTACCTCACTCACTACCTCACTCACCTCACAGGCCCTCACTCACTCACTCACTCACTCACTCACTCACTCACTCACCTCACTCACCTCACTCACTACCTCACTCACCTCACTCACCTCACAGGCCCTCACTCACTCACCTCACTCACCTCACTCACTACCTCACTCACCTCACTCACCTCACAGGCCCTCACTCACTCACCTCACTCACCTCACTCACTACCTCACTCACCTCACTCACCTCACAGGCCCTCACTCACTCACTCACTCACCTCACTCACTCAACTCACTCACCTCACTCACCTCACAGGCCCTCACTCACTCACTACCTCACTCACCTCACTCACTCACTACCTCACTCACCTCACAGGCCCTCACTCACTCACTCACTCACTCACTCACTCACTCACTCACCTCACTCACTCACCTCACTCACCTCACTCACTCACTACCTCACTCACCTCACTCACTCACTACCTCACTCACCTCACAGGCCCTCACTCACTCACCTCACTCACCTCACAGGCCCTCACTCACTCACTCACCTCACTCACTCACTCACAGATGTTGAGGACACGAGAGTCAAAGAGTGCTTGGAAACAGAGCAACAGAACACTCCAGCGTTCCTGCGAGTCAGGAAGATCTCTTCTACATATAGTGCAGTGAAAACCGCTTTGCAAAAATCTATTTCGATAGGATTCTGGATCACTTGCAGGAGCGTAAGGTCAGGGCAGCGCGCGGAAAGAACTGTCGGGAGTTTGCACGACGGGAGTGAGCGCTCACATGAAGACGTGATTCCCTTCTGTGTATGATTGCAGTGAAATCAAATCAATCGAAACGAAGAACAGAAATCGCATTAGCCTATTTCTTTGCATACCAGTAGCGAGTGCAGCATGATCTGAATAATTTATCTTTTTTTTTTTTTTTTTTTTTTTTTATATAAACAGGAATGATCTACGTGAGCAACCGTCAAAATCCATCATTCCTGGAAGGCCTTTTATTCTGCCCTTCTCTGTAGAAACACACGCTGGCTAACATGCTAATATGCCAGCAGAAGTAGGCCAGCTCTCCCTCGACGCCGAAGAGGGAAGCTCACAGCACGCCCACTCCAAATCACAACAACAGCAACAACAACAACAACAACAACAACAACAACAACAACGCAACACTATCAAACGCATTCTGTATCGTCAAACTGCAACACGCAGCCATGAACTGTGCCACTCTGTGTGAATGTAGAAATGTGTGAACTGCTAGAAATGTACCAAACACAATGCCAGCAGGAGATGATTCCATGATGTTTCAGGAGTGTTGCGTCCCTCTGAGGCACAATTTAATTAATTGAATCGTTTTTATAATTTTCATCTTTTTTTTTTATAGTTTCTTTTAGAGCTCACATCACATACTTTCATAGTGACGGTAGAGGGAGAACACTATCCGTTCCATGGGGGACTAGAAACAAGAGATGAGTCTCTCGTGACAACAAGGACAATCTCAAAATGAGTCTCTCGTGACAACAAGGACAATCTCAAAATGAGTCTCTCGTGACAACAAGGACAATCTCAAAATGAGTCTCTCGTGACAACAAGGACAATCTCAAAATGAGTCTCTCGTGACAACAAGGACAATCTCAAAATGAGTCTCTCGTGACAACAAGGACAATCTCAAAATGAGTCTCTCGTGACAACAAGGACAATCTCAAAATTAGTCACACTCGTCCATTTGAGCTAGTACAAAATAAACCAACCCCCCCCCCCCTGTCCAATCACAGTCAGCAGTGTGTTTTGTCTCGGTAGAAGCAGGTGTGTTTTGTCTCTGTAGAAGCAGGTGTGTTTTGTCTCGGTAGAAGCAGGTGTGTTTTGTCTCTGTAGAAGCAGGTGTGTTTTGTCTCTGTAGAAGCAGGTGTGTTTTGTCTCTGTAGATTAGAAGCAGGTGTGTTTTGTCTCTGTAGAAGCAGGTGTGTTTTGTCTCTGTAGAAGCAGGTGTGTTTTGTCTCTGTAGAAGCAGGTGTGTTGTGTCTCTGTAGATTAGAAGCAGGTGTGTTTTCTCTCTGTAGAAGCAGGTGTTTTGTCTCTGTAGATTAGAAGCAGGTGTGTTTTCTCTCTGTAGAAGCAGGTGTGTTTTGTCTCTGTAGATTAGAAGCAGGTGTGTTTTGTCTCTGTAGATTAGAAGCAGGTGTGTTTTGTCTCTGTAGATTAGAAGCAGGTGTGTTTTGTCTCTGTAGATTAGAAGCAGGTGTGTTTTGTCTCTGTAGATTAGAAGCAGGTGTGTTTCGTCTCTGTAGAAGCAGGTGTGTGTTGTCTCTGTAAAAGCAGGTGTGTGTTGTCTCTGTAGAAGCAAGTGTGTTGTCTCTGTAGAAGCATGTGTGTTTTGTCTCTGTAGATTAGAAGCAGGTGTGTTTTGTCTCTGTAGATTAGAAGCAGGTGTTTTTTGTCTCGGTAGAAGGGGATCATCCCTATGTTCCCCGGGTCCTATGTTCCCCGGGTTCTATGTTCCCCGCTTTGATTGATTAATAGATTGAACATTTTATAAATGTTTATTATTTTATTAATTATTAATGTCCGCCTTGTTTCGAACGGTTAAGCTTAGGCCCTCGTTCGAACTGGTTAAGGTTAGAGTTTGGAATCAGGGCTGGTGGTCTACAATTTTCAATCTATCAATCAATCAAAGCGGGGAACATAGAACCCGGGGAACATAGGACCCGGGGAACATAGACATGCTCCCGGTAGAAGCAGGTGTGTTTTGTCTCGGTAGAAGCAGGTGTGTGTTGTCTCTGTAGAAGCAGGTGTGTTTAGTCTCTGTAGAAGCAGGTGTGTTTTGTCTCTGTAGATTAGAAGCAGGTGTGTTTTGTCTCTGTAGAAGCAGGTGTGTTTTGTCTCTGTAGAAGCAGGTGTGTTTTGTCTCTGTAGAAGCAGGTGTGTTTTGTCTCTGTAGATTAGATGCAGGTGTGTTTTGTCTCTGTAGATTAGAAGCAGGTGTGTTTTGTCCGGCCACTCACCCCTTCCAGCCGTGGAGCCCGCCCGTTGCACTCCGTACAGCAGGCCTGCTGGATCAGCTCCCTGGCCACGTCCATTTCCCCGTCTCCGTACGCCGCCTGGATGTTCTCCATGGTGGGAGACGGACCCAGGCCTGCGCCCGAGAAGCCGGGACCCACCGACAACGATGCCTTGGCTCCCATCTCCTCCACGGGGCCTGGAGAGAGAGAGAGAGAGAGAGAGAGAGCGAGAGCGAGAGCGAGAGCGAGAGCGAGAGAGAGAGAGAGAAGTGAGGAGATGGAGAGGACAGGGAGGGAGAGAGAGAGAGACTTCGTTGACTTCCAAAAAGCATTCGACTCAATCTGGCACGAGGGTTTGCTGTACAAGCTATTATGAAGTGGCATTGGAGGGAAAACCTACAACATCATAAATTCAATGTACACCAGCAACAACACATGTGCTGTGAGGTATGAGGAAAAACACACATACTTCTTTCTTCAAAGCCATGGGGTCAGACAGGGGTGCAGTTTGAGTCCAACCCTCTTCAACATATACATCAACGAACTGGCAAAAACATTGGAACAAGCTGCAGCACCTGGCATCCCCCTAGCAAACACAGAAGTCAAATGCCTGCTGTTTGCAGATGATCTGGTGCTGCTGTCTCCGACAAAGGAAGGGCTACAGCAGCACCTCGATCTTCTACACAAATTCTCCCAGACCTGGGCACCGACAGTAAATCTAACCAAAACAAAAGTCATGATATTCCAAAAAAGGCCCAGCCTACAACAACACAAACACAAATTCCTCCTAGACACAATTGCCCTAGAAAACACAAAAAACTACACCTATATTGGCCTAAACATCAGCGGCACAGGGAACTTCAACCGAGCTTCAACCAAACTTCCCTTCACTGGCTCCCTGTCTCACTCAGGATCGAGTACAAAGTCTCCCTGCTCACTCACCAGTGCCTCCACAGAAACGCCCCCCCTCTACCTCAAAGAACTCATCACCCCTCACTCCTCCTCACGACATCTCCACTCTGGCCAGGCAAACCTCCTCCAGCGCCCAAGGACCAAACTCTGCACCATGGGAGATCAGGCTTTCTGCTCATCCGCTGCCAGTCTGTGGAATGCTCTCCCTGATCAACTGAGAGCACCACAGACTGTGGATGCTTTCAAAAAGGGCCTAAAAACAAATCTTTTTAATAGTGCCTTTTGTTGATTTTTATCTAGTTTTAGCTCCACACATTTTATGTTCTTGTTTTAGCCAATCTTCCAATCTTCTTTTACAACAGTGGTCGGCAATAGGCGGCCCGCGGGACTAAATTGCAATAATATCTGGCCCGGCAGATTATTTTGAAAAAATTATTAAAATTTGCTAGAAATGGTCACATGGACTGGGAGAACCAATGGAAAATTCCTATCGTTTCTCAATAGTCCAGTGCGCTCCACAGAAAGGGCCGTCAGATAGACGCATTGGTTGCACATAATAAAATGGCAAAAAGACAAAGGTATAATGTTCAGTGCAAATGTGTATGTCGTTTACAGTTTATTATACCACCTATGCAGCTTGTTTATTTTGTCCATTCTGTGCCTCTGCCACAAATGTATGTCTTAGTTATAAGTAGGGATGCACCGATCCGATATTGTTAAAATAGCTGGATCGGGTATCGGTAAAAAATATCGGATTTAAATATATATATATATATAAATAAAATAAGATAACCATTTAGTACATTTATATCCGTGTTAATTTGTTACATTTAGTTTCACTAAGTTAGGAAAGTAATGTTTTAAGTCAAGCCTGATGTTGCCTTGCACAAAAGAATGATCCCAGTCTCTTCCACACAGTGACAGTGAGGCATACAGTTTATTAATTGAATGAATGAAGTTTATTTTCTGTCTTTGTTTACAACATATCAAAAACACACTTGTGATCCTTTACAATTTTTTTTTTTTAAACTCAATTTTTATTTGCATTTTTGGATTACAAGCATACAAACAACATCATCTTTGAATATTATTTTCACATCAGTCGGTCTTCCAGGTACATAATACATAGACATAATGTACAACACCGTTAAACAGACAAACAATAAAGAAAAGATTTTAATACCCAAAAACAGAAATAAAAAATACCGACTTAAGCAAAAGTTCCACAGACATAAATAATAAATTGAAAAAACATAAAACAATTGTCATACCCAAATAGAAATAGAAAATACTAACTAAAGCAAAAATGTGCGACATGGGTTAAGAGACCCTCCTTGAACCTCTTTCCTCCTTTACCCTTCGCCCTCTTGTGTTGCATTTGTTTCTTCCTCTGTGATGTCGTTTTCGTTCCCCTTATAATCCTCCCACTTTCCCCATCTTTCCCCAAATGTCTCTTCCTGTAGCCTCAGCATGTGTGTTATCCTCTCCATATCCTGTATCTCCTCTACTATCCCTACCCATTGTGCTATTGTCGGTGGATCTTCTTTGTACCACAGTCTCGTTATTGCTTTTCTGGCCGATATCAACATTATCTTTATTAAATACTTGTCCCCCCCTTGTATTCCCTCGTGCGTCAGGTCCCCTAAGTAAAGCACCAGTCCCGTTTGTGGTAACCCGTATCCTAATATTCTGATCATTGCCTCCCCTATCTCCTCCCAATACCCCTTCAGCTTCTGACATCCCCAGAATATGTGTGTGTGATTTGCCCCCTCCTTCCCACACATCCTCCAGCATGTCCTTTGTGTTGGTGCATACTTTCCCTTCAGCTCTGGGGTTATAAAGAATCTGATTATGTTTTTCCATCCAAATTCTTTCCATACCCTTGATCCTGTTGTTGAATGCTGTACCTCGCATATTCTACCCCATTCCTTCTCTGTTATTTCTATCTCTAATTCTCTCTCCCATTTCTCCCTTATATTCTTTACAATTCTTAAAAACAAAATATATTTTAATATAAAAAAAAAATCGATTGTTTTCTTCTTTTTTGGAACGAACATTTGGACAATGGGTCAATCAGCCGATACCCAAACCCAGGTATTGGTATCGGGACTGAAAAAGTCGGATCGGTGCATCCCTAGTTATAAGGTGGTCTGTCACAGAGTTAAAATGTTTTCACTATCCACATATTCAATTAGCCATTGTTTTTGTTTCTGGCCCGCCCGAGGCCAAACTTAATTGCTGACCCCCGTTTTACAATGTAGCACTTTGAGATTTGCTCCACAACTATAAAGTGCCCTACAAATCAAATATATGATTATTATTATTAAGCTGTGAATGACCTGAGAGACAAAGCAAGAAGGGCTTTTTATGCTATCAAAAGGAACATCAAGCTAGACATTCTAATTCAAACCTGGCTCAAAATATTAGACTCCGTCATAGAACCCATTTCCCTTGTCATTCTGCCAAATCAGCATGGCTGTGGGTGTGAGTCTTTCACCTTTTACATAGCTAGTTTTGGCATGGATTGATTGTTTAGATGCAACATATTGTGTTTCCTGTTGTTCTGTCCCCTTTTGCCTCCTTGTTGTGTGTGCACACTGAGTCTGATGTGGACAAGAAACTCATCTATAGAAGACTGTGATTATACTGGGCAGCTACTAGGCGTGTGTGTTTGTGCGTGTGCGTGTGTATGTGTGTATCCCTCTCTCCCTCAGGCCAGTTGGTATAAATGATAGTATTTGCTCTATTCTTTCCTGACAGTCTTTCAGTCGACTTGACTGGTTAAATAAGCTGAGTCATGAGCCCAGCCCACATCTGAGATCAGCTAACTATGATCTCAAATGACACGTCAGATGACACTTCTCTCCCTCCATCTTTCTCCTCAGATGGCACCTCCCTCCATCCCTCCATCTTTCTCCTCAGATGGCACCTCTCTCCCTCTCTCCCTCCATCCATCTTTCTCCTCAGATGGCACCTCCCTCCATCTTTCTCCTCAGATGGCACCTCTCCCTCCATCCCTCCATCTTTCTCTTCAGATGGCACCTCTCCCTCCATCCCTCCATCTTTCTCCTCAGATGGCACCTCCCTCCATCCCTTCATCTTTCTCTTCAGATGGCACCTCTCCCTCCATCCCTCCATCTTTCTCCTCAGATGGCACCTCTCCCTCCATCCCTCCATCTTTCTCCTCAGATGGCACCTCTCTCCCTCCATCTTTCTCCTCAGATGGCACCTCTCTCCCTCTCTCCCTCCATTCCTCCATCTTTCTCCTCAGATGGCACCTCTCTCCCTCCATCCCTCCATCTTTCTCCTCAGATGGCACCTCTCTCCCTCTCTCCCTCCATTCCTCCATCTTTCTCCTCAGATGGCACCTCTCTCCCTCCATCCCTCCATCTTTCTCCTCAGATGGCACCTCTCTCCCTCCATCCCTCCATCTTTCTCCTCAGATGGCACCTCTCTCCCTCCATCTTTCTCCTCAGATGGCACCTCTCTCCCTCCATCTTTCTCCTCAGATGGCACCTCTCTCCCTCCATCCCTCCATCTTTCTCCTCAGATGGCACCTCTCTCCCTCCCTCCCTCCATCTTTCTCCTCAGATGGCACCTCTCTCCCTCCCTCCCTCCATCTTTCTCCTCAGATGGAACCTCTCTCCCTCCATCCCTCCATCTTTCTCCTCAGATGGCACCTCTCTCCCTCCATCCCTCCATCTTTCTCCTCAGATGGCGGCACCTCTGCATCCATCCCTCCCTCAGTCTGTCTCCAGGGAAGTCATTCTCTTCTATGTGTGGTTCTTTTCAATTACATGCAGGCCACATCAATACTGTTGTGTCAGTGTTACACCAACGTCTCTCTCCGCTAATGAGACAGTCATGAATGTTCACTAATAGCCTACAATCTGAATTTACCTAAAGCCCCAACCTCCCTATTTTAGACCACATAGAAATGGGCAATATTCACATACCGTTCTTGAAAAGTTTGATTATAGACTTTTTTGGAACATTCAATAAATTGACTCCATTTTACAAAAATTACCAATGTAAACAAACTGGTACACAGTCACACAAATACAATTTGTATTAGCCAATAAATACAATTCCAGCGTCATATTTACCTGATGTCTAATGTTAGTCCTTGTATCCAGAGCTCAGCCAGTCGACAAGAGAATGAAAATAGGTCTCCCGTTCCTTTTCTTCTTTAGTATGAGTCGGGAGGGCCACCCCTTTGTTTTGGATTACGGGTTGGGCCTTTAAACGCATACAAGCGGCCTGCGACTGATCAAACACAGTGGGGTTCCCTTGAGAAGCCTGTGATCCACACATAAACAAGTGGCGGGACGTCAGAGACGTGTTTTCATCCTCTAGTTGATTTACTAGATGAAGGGACTGACGTTAGACAACGGGTAAATATTCGTTTTTAAGTTGTATTCACCGTTTTGTGATTTTGTGACTGTAGAAGGTGATGTTTTGGAACACAGATTTTTTTGGAGTAAAACAGATCTATATTCTAATTTACAGTGGGTTAAGAACTTTTTAACACTACACCGTATTTGATCTATTTATTACTAAAAGATTTGCACTACATCTCCACCTCATTTTTTGCATTTTGTACTTTAGTTTTGTATATTTTGTATAGTGTTTGGTCTTTATACTTTCTTATACCTTTTTTTTACTGTATGAAGCACAATCTCCGGAGGCTCATACAGAACCAAAGCATTTCACTGCAATGTACCTTATAATGTGACAAGTAAAACAAAAATGTAAACTAGAAGAAAGTTCCAAATAGCTTATTTTCCATCTACGGACCAAACTCTCCAAGAATGCACGTGAATATACCTCACATTGATGTGACCACGTACACCAAGATACAGTGGGGCTTAAAAAGAGGCCTTGAGGATGTTTAGAAGCCTATTGATCAGGAGGAACAATAGGCTTCGATTAGCATTCATCAGCGGTGGTGCTGGTGCTCGTCAGAAGGGGAAGAAAACCATTTGTGTCAAAAGTGTAACAAGGTCTGTGTGTCGCGTCTGCTTGTGATTGACAGAACATTTTCTAATCCAAATTAAAATGTTCCTAGTGCCTGTAGCCTGATATCAATCTTCATATGTTATATTTCACACTGTCTGAGTGTGTTTGAAGCCGTCTTCTGCATTCAGTTCCAATATTGGTCTCTATTGGTCTGTTCCGTTCCAATATTGGTCTCTACTGGTCTGTTCAGTTCTAATATTCACATGTACACACTCACTTTAAACAAACACTCACCTTACCACTCACTTTATTCACTTTAGACACTTTAACACACTTTATATGTATCTATTATTAAAGAGATTTGCACCACATTCATACCTCATTGCACCCTACCCCAAGTTTTGTACCTCTGCATTCTACCTCACTGTTACTCATTTTACTCTGTATTGTATATTACAGTATATATGTATATTGACTTCACCTACATCTTACTTTATTATTTTACTGTATGTAGCACACTCTCAGGGGCTCATACAGAAACAAGCATTTCATTATAAAGTATTCTGTATTTTGTTCTGACAAATAATAAACAAACTTGAACTTAATAGGGCGGCTGATTGGCGCAGTGGGCAAGGCGCTCGCCTCTAACACAGGATACGCTGGGTTCGAGCCCAGCTCTCGGCGTTGCTACCGGCTGGGTGGTCGTTCATACCAACACAATTGGCAAGTGTTAGAGGGTGGGAAAGCCGGTGGGTGGGGATTTGACGTTGTGGACAGCGACTCCTACAGGTCGGTTTGGTGACGCCGGTGCGACGGAAACAGGAAGTAGCAGGGGCAGCGTGAGCCTCCCACGCGTTACTCCTCGCCACTGAGAGTTCGAGCTGCTGCGACGAAAAGATGCGACAGGCTGCCTCCTCGTGTACCGGAGGGGACAACCGACCTGTGGGAGGCATAGTCTAGCAACGTTCAAGACAGGGGAGGGAAGAATTGGATACACGAAATTGGGATGGGAGAAAAATAGAAATGGGGAGAAAAAGTGGATACAAAAAAAACTTGAACTTAATATTGGTCTCTACTGGTCTGTTCCGTTCCAATATTGGTCTAATATCCGTAGGAATGGTGAGGTTCCTGTAGCTATATCATCTATATTCAGCTCATCGCAAATTACTTGTGATTGTTATTTTTTTATTACCCAAAATAAAAATGTTTAGTATATTTTGCTTGTGTGAAGCTTCTAAATTAAATTAATTCCAACAGAAGATCTCCATCATTATACTTAAAAAAAATTATAATAATTAAAAAAAAAATTACAGTAACACACTATGGTATTTGTATATTTTGATGTATTTTTTATAATGCAATTGTCAGTGCTTTTTCATTCTAAAAGGTATATTTTAATACAATTTGAATCCCAAAATATTTATAATACTTACTGCTGCAAGAAACACATTGTAGATGAACCTACAAAAAATAAGATGTATACTTTTTTTTATGATTTCTATATATCGTTGATTATGGTAATTCCGGCAACTATTGTATGGATCCATGATGGTATACTTTAATATTCAGTATAGTATAACCTCCATAATCTTAGATAAAAAAAATTAAACATAAAACCAATAAAACGAACAAGGTTCAAACCTCTCATTTACTTACATTAATTAACTAACTTTAAACAAACCACCTACTGTATGTACTAGAAGCAATATAATATTATTGCAGAGATAAGTGTGTGTGTGTGTGTCTGTGCATCACTGCAGCGTTGTGGCTGTGTTCCAGGCCTCCTTATGAATAATTAAGAGCCAGAGAGTCTGACTGGGCTAGAGAGGCTATAGAAAGCCTAAGGGAGTGAAACCATTAGACCACCTGCCCTCCTCCCCAGACCGTGAGAGCACAGCACTCTGGACAGACTGACACTGCAAAAAAAAGATCTTCCTTTAGTAGTAATTCAATTCAAGTAATTCAATCTATTATTGAGTGAAATGTCAAAAAACAAGTGACACAATCCTGAATTAAAGCAGATTAATCCACTCGTTTCAAGACAATAATTATTGAAAGAGGCTGCTTCAATGATTAAAAAAAAGGGATATTATCTCAGCCTACTAAGGAAGACGTTTAAGACTCAATATAATATTAGAATGTGGCTAGTTGTTAAAATGGAGATTTATTTTGTGATGTACTGCAATTTACAAAATCACAATTAGCCTATTCAATCACAATCCCTACATCTTTCCACAAGAGGAAAATGTTATTCAGTTTCCTGAATAACAGATTTTTTTTTCTCCCCCCAAGTGCTGAGAATACATCATGCAGTCTGCAGTCACAATATTCAGTAAAGGGAAAAAGTGCAATCCAATCTTTTTTCAACTCCTTGTAGCCCATAGCACTCAGAAAGAGCCGACATGTCTTCACTACATTACAACACAACTGCTGCCTCCTCCACATCAATACCTATCCACTTCCTGTCCAGGATGGAGAGGAGAGGACTAGCATGGGAGAGGAAAGGAGGGGGAGGGGAGAGCAGGAGAGGGAAGAGAGGAGAGGAGAGGACTAGCATGGGAGAGGAAAGGAGGGGGAGGGGAGAGCAGGAGAGGGAAGAATGGGAGAGAAGAGAGGAGAGGAGAGGAGAGGAGAGGAGAGGAGAGGAGAGGAGAGGAGAGGAGAGGAGAGGAGAGGAGAGGAGAGGAGAGGAGAGGAGAGGAGGAGAGGGGATAGCCGGAGATTTGAGTGGATGGGAGGAGAGAACAAGAGAGGGAGGAATGGGAGAGGAGAGGAGAGAAGGGGGTAGCAGGAGAGGGGAGGGGATGGGAGGAGAGAACAGGAGAGGGAAGAATGGGAGAGGAGGGGGAGGAGAGGAGAGGGGAGTGGATGGGAGGAGAGAACAGGAGAGGAGCAGAGAGGGAAGGAGAGGAGAGAATGGGAGAGGAAAGGAAGGGAGGGGGGGAGAGCAGGAGAGGAAAGTGGAGGGGAGGAGAGAACAGGAGATGGAAGAAGAATGGGAGAGGAGAGAACTGGAGAGGAGAGGGAAAATAATGGGAGATGACAAGTGGTGAGGAGAGGGAGACACAGAAGAGGCGGGTTTGATGAGAGGAGAGGAGAGGAGAGGAGAGGAGAGGAGAGGAGAGGAGAGGAGAGGAGAGGAGAGGAGAGGAGATGACAAGGTGTGAGGAGAGGGATTTGATTTGATTGATTTGATTTTTATTTAGTACATACAATTTATACAAAAGTATAAAAACAAGGGGTACAAGGATAACATGTGAAAGTCTATCGACTTGTTTCCAACATGGTCCCAAGAAGAATACAATAAATCACAAAGAAAGAGTTAAGAAGATAAGATAGATACATAACAAGTAGATAAAATAGACAACACAATTTTCTGAAAGAGCCTCATTACAGCATGTCATGTTCCTGTTCTTCAAGAGTGGTGGCCAAGCACCCTCTGTAACCTATTGTTGCAGATGTCGCTTCACACCCCTCTTGAAGAACAGCAATAGTGGGGGAGTTTTGGATGGCCCTGGGCAGAGAGTTCCACAGCCGGCAGGCTGTAGACAGAAAGCCATTCTGTGAATAGGAACCCTTTCTAGGCTCATAAACTGAGAGCTGTCCAGACCGTAACTGTTGTCCGTGGACCTGGCCACGCAGGACAATGCGAGAGCATAAATATCTGGGGGCAGATCCATTTAACATTTTATACATATGTCCCAGTTTCAGAAAGGAGACCCTCTGCTCCACAGGGAGCCATCCCACCTCATTGAAGTGACATGGCTCAATATGGGTTCGAGGTGGCAGATTTAGGACCAATCGTATGGTCTTATTTTGGCTGGTTTGTAGCCTGTGTTTACTTTCCACTGTAACACCACTCCACTATACCAGTACGTACATGCATAATCATATTGGCTGACGATCATGCAGTTGGCTTGGCAAGCAATTTCATAGTTTCCAGTGATAAGAACCTCTTTTTTCTGTGCAAAAATGTCACCCTTGTGTGGGAGACACAGAAGAGGAGGGTTTGATGAGAGGAGAGGAGAGGAGAGGAGAGGAGATGACAAGGTGTGAGGAGAGGGAGACACAGAAGAGGAGGGTTTGATGAGAGGAGAGGAGAGAATGGGAGATGACAAGGTGTGAGGAGAGGGAGACACAGAAGAGGAGGGTTGGAGGAGAGGAGGAGACCTTGAGAGGGCCGAGCACAGCAGAATAATCAGCAGAGATCCAACAACAGATATTATGGTATCAGATATCAGGCTTTACCAGGCGAAAAATCTGAGTATAGACTCCGATTCAGATTTCTTTATTCATATTGTACAGGTACAAATGGAACGTGATTTGACGTTTCAGTGCATGATTGATTTTTTCACAAATAGGAACATCATAATAATAATAATAATAATAAGCTGCCCTTATATATCTCCAGACTTCTGTCCTTTTATACTTGCTTTTTTAGTACCAGACGAGCAGCAAATGGGATGCTTTTAAATGTTCCTTTGATGCAGTCAGAGCTTGGTAAAGCTGCATTCTCCCACTATGCTCCCTTTTTATGGATTACGCTGCAAGTCAAACTTTGTCTAGAGGCACTTCCTACTGTGAATGCTTTTAAAGGTATGCTACGATTAGCCCTTTATGAAACATGTAACTGTTTTACCTGATGCTATTGCTGATCTGATTATGCTCCTTGCCACTGCACAAATGGCCTTCTGTATTTATATTTGAATTGTATGTTTTTTGTTTAATGCCCTGTTTTATGTTGAAACTTGTTGTGTGCCGTGTTGGTCAGGACTCCCTGGAAGAAGAGATCTTGTATCTCAATGGGACATTCCTGGATAAATAAAGGATAAATAAAATAAAAAAAACAATAATAATAATAATAATGATAGATAAATAAATAAGTGCAAAACAGGACAGAACAGTGAGACAACAATAAGACAGTAAAGTGCAGTGGTAGGGGACATGGATACAGTACAGCACAGTTCAAGTCCAGAGGTCCAGCCCTAGCAGCTCGCCATAGAGGGGGGGAGCAGGGGGACACCTGACTCATTTACCAGGCGAGCTGCTGAGGGGAAGAAGCTGAGTCTATGGCGAGATTTTAATGTCTTGGGCAGCCGTAGCCGCCTGCCGTGGGGGAGCATGATGAAGAGGCCGTGACCCGGGTGGGCGGGGTCTGCCATGATCTTCCTCGCCCTCCTCAAGGCCCTGGTGGAATGTAGGGACTCGAGGGAGGGAAGGGGGCAGCCGCTGCAGCTTGGCCTTGTCCCAGACCGTGGCTGCAGGGAACCAGGTGATGATGGAGAGGGTGAGGATGGACTGGATGATGGCAGTACTCTTTTATCGTTTGTAAACAATGAGGTTTTGGCTCGGGACGTCTCCAGGGGCGGTCTGGACGAAAGCACCCGGCGTCCGAGGAGCTGTGAGCGCACGCGCTTAGCTAAGTCTAACCCGGTTAAACACAGCTGTCCACACGCGTACCTGAGTCTAACCCGGTTAAACACAGCTGTCAACACTCTCGCTTACCTGAGTCTAACCTGGTTAACCACTGTCCGCGCACAGTTAACGTTAGGTTATGACTATAACCAAGTTCTGTTAGTTAGGGGCGATGCTTGGCTTCGCCTTCTGCACTATCTCGCGTACGTGCACGCGTACTGAATAAACCACAAATGTACCTCTAATACCAGTATTAGTCTGACCACACCCCTCATCAGCTTACCTTCATAAGCAGGTGTGTGGTCACCTGCTCTCCTCCTTCCCAAGCTTTCACCACAAGGTGAGGTCAAGGGCTGCAGCGGCCGTCCGAAGCCAAGCATCGCCCCTAACTAACAGAACTTGGTTATAGTCATAACCTAACGTTCTGTATCGTTAGTGGCTTAGCTTGGCTTCGCCTTCTGCACAAGGGAGGCCAAGCGGAGCCACTTGGCTGACAAATACACCCCGCTGACAGCCCCCCAAAACCATCAGAACAGGGAGGGCCGAGCCCCCCCGACCCCCCCTAATGGAGGGTATCCCCCCTATTAGAGGCTTCACGGGAAGGCGACGGACCCGACCGTGCGAAGAGCTCTCAAGCAACTTAACGCACAGGGTGAGCAGACCGTGGCTTGACCCACGACTACACACACGCACAACCCGCATGCCACCCGGGAACGAACGGAGGAACAACCTCGTTACTGCCCCCAGAATCACGGGGTCAAGGGCAAACCCAACCCCGTGGCAAGGCCGTAGCAGCGGAGCACGAAGGAAGACCCAGACCCACCAAAAGGACTGGACTCCCTGGAATGGGGGCCCGGAGAAGTCCATGATGCCAGCATCAAGACCCCACCAGGTGGGCACGTAGTGCCCCGCCCCCCACATCGCCAGCGTATTCGGACAAAGGCCCCTCAGTTACTGCACCTGGTATTCCCAGGCGGAACCAACCAGGCCAGTAAGCCGAGCGGGCCCCGTCCCCCCAATAGTACACCGCCTGGCACACTGACCCTGCAGAATAGGCAGTCAGCATGGCCGTAAGCACACAAAAAAGGTTAACCAACGGAAGCAGGCAGCGCACCGGGGAAAAACCAGGCAACAGGCTGTTAACCCTAGCCTGGAGACTGCGGACGAGACAGGCGCCAGAGGGGACAGCTGAACACAGCCGCCCCGGCGGAAGGAGCGTAAGCTGGCGGTGTTGCATGACCAAGCCTCCATTTAACAACCCCCACCCAGAGGGGTCGAGGCAGAGAAGGCTGACACGATTGGCAGACGTCATGAACGTGCAGGGGCACCCTCAACCGGTGAACCCGGGAGTTGACACTGCTCCAACACACCAGGGAATCAACCACCTCGGTGTTACCCAATGCGGTGGTTGTTCCTATAACCCCTCAAGAAAAAACTCCAAAACACACCTGCGGGTATACACCGGCTATACCGCAGTACAAGTGTTTCAGTTTCCAAAAAGGGTTAACCCAGGCCTACGGGTCGCAAACATCACTTCGGACCGGGCCTGGCGGTACGGGAAGCACAGGGTCACCAGAGGAGGTCAAAAAACCACCCCCACAGGCCCCTCTTCGCCATGCGTGAGAGAGGAGCGAAAAACAATGGAGAACCAGCCCCTAAGCACACCGTACCTGGTATTCCCCGGCGGTCTCCCAACCAAGTACTAACCAGGACCAACCGGTGTAGCGGCCGAGATCCGACGAGATCGAGCGCGTACAGAATGGCATGGCTGTAAGCCATGACGACAGTGCTGAGTAAAAACATACCCAACCAGGGTCTCCATAGCGCTTAACCCTGTGACACCCAGACCGACCTGGCATTTTTCCCCCTGAAAAAAGCCCAAGTCCCTCAGGGTACCAGAACAGCAGATCTGCATCCCCGGCGGACAACGGGTTCAACTGATCTGGACCAGCGTGACCAGAACCAGTCCCGTGCCCTAACCACGCCGACATGCCCCAGGAAAAGGGCAGATATGCGTGTTGATCTTAACATGAAAAGAAGGCGCCACCCAGACGTCGGGACGAACCGCGCCTGGTGGCCCACCCCAAGGGCGTGAGACCCCACTACATATGTTCAGATCCATCCCGTCATCATCCCCCAGACATGAACGAGGATCCGTCGACAACCCACCCAGGTCATGGGATGTGGTCGCCGGAAGAGGAAAAACCCCCATCTCAGTTGCTTTATAAAAACGCTGTTTCAACCACAAGCAACTAAGGCGTGCCAGTCAATCGCCTGTTTACAGCGAGCTAGCACTATACGTGCGTCGGGACACACCCCCATCAATGAACAGGCTATTTAGACCTGCCATTGAATCCCCAAGGCGCCCAGGGGAACGACAAGAGGGGTGTGACACTCCCTAACTCCAACACTTCTGGAATAGAAAGAAGGAAGCATCAACAGTATGTATCCCAGTCTACACAGCCGGGGTAAAAAATGTACACATTTTTACATCCCACCACCCTCCCATAGGAAAGAGACGGGGATCCCCAGAGAGACTTCCCACGCGAGCTGTACAGATTGAAAAGAATATATTGCACCTTGAGCCATGTAAAAAACTGGTTTTAGGGCCTCCGGGGAAGAGGCACCGAACCCATACACACTCAATAAACGAATTGAATCGAATATACATACAATAGAAAAGGACCCTTCTAGAGGGTCCACTCACTTTGACAATCTGAGGAGGAAGGCTCTGTACTCTGATGGAGGCTTCCTCACATGGATCACATGGAAGAAGGAGTCCGAACTCACAGAAGGCCTGAGTAGGCGCTTGGTGAGGAGGAGCCCTGACCACCCCCCCTGAAAACAGATCCATCACATGGACCTGAACAGCACACGGAAGTCCTACCAACAGAGACGCGCACGGTGACGTACTCTATGGCGGGGGAATTCCTGCGGTGCACACGCCCAATATACCAGGCCGTGGGACCAGGAACTCCCTCCCCCCCCCCCCCCCCCCCCCCCCCGTAACGTGCCGAACCGCCACGTGACGGGAACCTTGAAGGACAGGGGGTGTACCCCTGACCGACAGAACAATGGGGAGAGGAAAGGTTACCAGTTCACCCCTTTACGACCCCACACCCATGATACGACGTAACGACAAAAAGAGAATATGACACAGTCATAGTCAGCTCTATGAAGCGTTTCACAGCTCCACACAGCGCACGAGCTAACCTGCTATCTGATTTTTACTAAGGAAAAACACAGAATAGAGAGGGCTCTAAGAACCCCGGTCCAACATACACATGTGCTTCTGTGGCCAGTACAACCCAGTTGTAGGTCACATGACACACACAACCCATCATCATCACAATGAGAGAATACATCATTCTTGATTAGTATCGACCACAGGCCTTGCTAAGCACACGACAGCAACCAAACCAATTTCCCTTTAGGAAATAAGTTTCTCCAGCAGATTTAGCACAACCTCAGCAATCAAGCTGAGAGTTACATCGTATCCCTACCACACAAAAGACACAATTAATGCACAACATGTCTGATAGGAGGTGATAAAGTCCCCAGGGAACCGGGGGGGGAAACACAATCCTCCTATTTCACCCTCAATACGGCCAGTTAAAACAGGAAAACCTGTTAATGTGTGAACTCACTGTTCATTGTCATTACAGTCTGAGAAAGAACATTCTTTTACTCACTCGTCACCAAGCATAGCTTCATAGGTTAGTTGCCTTAGTAGTGAGTACACGGTACACATAAACACCATGATGTTTCTCACACAACAACCAGATCAATACATCACGACCTGCACGGAGAAGCTACTGCCAGTGACAAAAACAGCTCACACACAACCCGCAACGTATCTCAAATGCATTGCAACAACACACGTTTTGGGAAAAAACACCGTCATTCACAATACATTTAGCAAGGTAAAACCAGAAGACGTGTTATGAGGGTCTGGCCAACCCCGTACCTGCCCGGAACGCAGATCAGCGAAGTGCAGTCACAAGCGTCCCGTGTTGTTCGATCCGGGCAGCGTCGCCGCTCCACCAGTCGCTACAGTCCTCTTTGTTGACGCAATCCCCGTCTAGGCTCGGGCAGGGTTGACGAACATCCCCTGTCAAGGATGACGTCGTGGTCAAAAGTGTAAAACATGTTAAAAATCAAAGCACGTTCAACAGAATAGCATCAAGCTAACGGCTGCTCCAGCCGTTCGGGTGCTATCGCTTCCGCTCGCGAGACGCCGATCTACGACGCACGCGATCAGGAGCGAGCTCCCGGCGGCGCGCGAGAAGCCAAGCCACCCCGCGCCAGGCCACCGACCGGCTAACCGTAAGCTATGAACATGTAAACAATGACATAACACTCACCCAGACAGGCCGCCGTTCTGAACCCTCCTCACTTTTTAAGAGAAAAGGAAAAACAAGACGTCAACACCGCTTCACAACGGTGATAATAACACGTCCGGCGGAATCAGCACAGTACCAACTGGCCTGTATAGCTGACTTTGAACATGAATCTGCCGCTATCGCACATTACATGCACATATCCCCTCGTGAAGGAATACTCTCATTTGGATATGAAAGATGGGGTCTTAACACGGTGACAGAGAGAATCCACTCGTCCAGAACACACAGGGATCACCAGTGTCAATGGTCGCGGCCCACTAGTTAAAACTATAATGGTCGCCAGACCAAGGCCTTCTGTCGCCTAGACGGCTAAACAAAGGACCCTAGCCTGGGGCCGGTTTCCATAAACTTCGTCTAGTAGCCCCCATAGCACTAACAGACAAGTGGAGCCCGCCAGCAAACACTACTCACCCAACCTGGAACGCACCGCTCCTCACAACAGCGGCATGTCCGACAGTTCAGCTGTGGCTTGACAGGTTTCACCCCAACAAACACAGCAAGGAACTGCAGTTGAGAAGCATGCAGCGGCGTGCTCCCAATACGAAAACCGGTGGAGGGTTTGTAGAATGATCATCATCTTCTAGACACTCCAGTACGAAGACAATATCGCCGTATTTTCTCGAAAATAGTGAGAGAGAAAATAAAGATATGATGTCAACGTATCCTTGTTTCCCAAGCTGTTCCTAATCCAATTTCTTCCATCATGGTGTCAAGTGTGGGGATCTACCGAGGCACCTCTTCCTTGTGGTGAAAGCGAGAAGGAGGAGAGCAGGTGACCACACACCTGCTTATGAAGGTAAGCTGATGAGGGGTGTGGTCAGACTAATACTGGTATTAGAGGTACATTTGTGGTTTATTCAGTACGCGTGCACGTACGCGAGATAGTGCAGAAGGCGAAGCCAAGCTAAGCCACTAACGATACAGAACCTTCTGTAGTGTGGTAGTGAAAGGTTAACCTTCTGTAGTGTGGTAGTGAAAGGTTAACCTTCTGCAGTGTGGTAGTGAAAGGTTAACCTTCTGTAGTGTGGTAGTGAAAGGTTAACCTTCTGTAGTGTGGTAGTGAAAGGTTAACCTTCTGTAGTGTGGTAGTGAAAGATTAACCTTCTGTAGTGTGGTAGTGAAAGATTAACCTTCTGTAGTGTGGTAGTGAAAGATTAACCTTCTGTAGTGTGGTAGTGAACGGTAACAGTAAGAAGCATTTTGTATGAAAGTATTCTGTACTTCTGTATGACAACTATTAAAGAAACTTGAAACTTGAGATTAACCTTCTGTAGTGTGGTAGTGAAAGATTAACCTTCTGTAGTGTGGTAGTGAAAGATTAACCTTCTGTAGTGTGGTAGCGAAAGATTAACCTTCTGTAGTGTGGTAGTGAAAGGTTAACCTTCTGTAGTGTGGTAGTGAAATATTAACCTTCTGTAGTGTGGTAGTGAACGGTTAACCTTCTGTAGTGTGGTAGTGAAAGGTTAACCTTCTGTAGTGTGGTAGTGAAAGGTTAACCTTCTGTAGTGTGGTAGTGAACGGGTTAAACACCAAACATCAGACTGGCTGCTGCAGAGAGCCATGGAGACAATACTAGATGATATGCCTATTTCATGTTTCTGAGAGATCATTCTATTTCATGTTTCTGAGCTCATTCTATGATTCCAACTGAAAGGATGTGAACAGCGGACGCCTACAGGAAGACATTGATGAAAAAAGGGTCGAATTCCTAAATACTAAAATACTGATAAATGGCAAATGGTGCCTTTATACAACAGCTTTTATCCAAAGCGCTTTACAATTTGTTCCTCACATTTTACCCATTCACTCACACATTCACACACCGACAGCGGAGGCGAGGTGCCAACCTGCTCATCGGGACCAATTATGGTTTAAGTGTCTTGCTCAAGGACACTTCGACACGCTGCCCGTGAGGAGCGGGAATCGACCTGGGAACCTCCGGATTACCAGACGACTGCTCTACCTCCTGAGCCACCCTCATGATACCATGAGCCACATGTAACGTGTTCATTTGCTCTAATGGAGACAACTGTTCAGTACAAATTATGGTTTGGTTAATTATTTCGGTAGCCACCAGAAATTACCAGAAATCTGTGTACTGGATTATAAAGTGCTACGGGATTTCTAATCCGATGATACTAAAGTAAAAACCTATAAAGTAGGGCGCCCTCGTGGCGCACCACATAGTGCCTCGCACACCTACGCGACCGTCCCGGGTTCACCTCCCGCTCCCGGGGGATAATTTGTCGCATATCATCCCCACCTCTTCTCCCGTTCACCCTCTCATCCTCTGTCGGTCATGTCTGACCATGAAAAACGCTGGAAAAACACGAAAAATAAATCCAATTTATTTATTTTTTAAACAAAGAGAAATAAAGATAGATAAAGAATAAATAAATAAATTGGTATCGGGGCATCCCTAGAACCCATGACACTCTTTTAAATCTACCTGTATAGTCCAGAGACCAAATTGAGACAGACTTATCATCTGGCAAGACAAGAAACGGCAGCACATGGACAACAAGCTGCAGCAGAAAACATCAGTCTGACCAGATCAATGAGCCCAAGGATGAGGGAGGTGGGTGTGGATGAGGGGCGGGACGATACCAGTAACTCACAATACTGTGACAAATGTGGCCCTCAATAAAGATAACATCACGATACGCGATATCTGCAATAATAATCAATATATATTGCAAGAATTTTTTTATCTACGATACATCACGATATCTGTGTAACTGAAGAAGAAAAAATACCCATAAAAAGGAAAGAAATCTTGTCGGATCTAGTGTGTGTGCATCGCAAAGTGGCCAATTGTACATGAAACAATATACAACAAATTGCATAGTGCCTCTTTAACACACACCGACCACAACTTTGATTATTATTAACTATTAATTATGTCTCCAATGGAAAACTTTGTTACAATCTACAATATAAAACAATTATGTGGGCGGGGCCTGGAGGGAAGGGGACCTCATCATAGATCCTCGAGCATCAGAGAAGACAGCGGAGATAGAGATTACAGAGATGAGCTCGTCATCAGTGTCAAACTGCTGACACATTATAGACCGTTTCGGTGGAAGAAGCACATCGTTAGGACCCCGTTTCAGCTGGACCCCGTTTCCTGTTGCAGTGATTGTTAATACCATCAGCTGACAGGAAATCAAACAGTTAGCGGGACAGCCGAAACCCCACCAATCTGTCGCCGTCGACTCAAAACACACTTCTTCAATCAATATCTGAAATTAAAAATAATTTAATAAAAAAACACTAACCTTCTTAGTTCTTACCGTCCTCTACTATCATGCACTCTTTCTACTATACTAATATGTCGCTACTGCTATGCACTCAACACTGCAGCACCCAAGTTTCAACACTGTTTGATGAACATCGTTACTCAGCTGAAGGAGTTGTACCCTTCCTGGTGACTTGTCGTACAGAACTTGTAAGTCTCTTTGGATAAAAGCGTCAGCTAAATAACTAAATGTAAAATGTAAATAATCATCATCATCTTCGTTTTACATCCTTTTTTTCCCACTACAGTGAGGTTGGACGGGGCGATGACTCCACGCCACTGGGCACGGTTTTGTGCCATGTCTTCATGTATCTCCAGATCCCTCATATAATTGTCCACACATCCCGTCTCCCTCTCGGCCTCCGCCCAGCCACAATCATCTCCTCCACCCCTCTCAATATCCCCCCCTCCTCCGATCTTCTCACATGTCCAAACCACCGGAGACGTCCATATCTCACAAATATCTAAATGTAAATTTAGAATGCTAGTTTGCTCTTGTTGTGAAGTCAACATCTCCTAATCTGAGCCTTCTGAGGAAGTAGAGTCGGCTCTGGCCCTTCTTGTAGCGTGTTTTGACCCATTCAATTTATTGTCGACAAATACAGAGGTATTTGTAATCCTCAACCGTGTCCACATCGACTCCCCTGATGGAAACGAGGGTCACAGGTGCACTCCTCCTCCTCCTCCTCCTCCTCCTCCTCCTCCCCAGCTCCACAACCAGTTCCCTGGTCTTCGTCACATTTAGCTGCAGGTGGTTTTTATCGCACCATGTGACGAAGTCCACCACCACCACCAGTACCCGGTTTTCCTCCTCATCACCGTCCTTAATACATCCCACTATCGCAGAGTCATCAGAAAACTTCTGAAGGTGGCAGGACTCTGAACGATAGTGGAAGTCGTTGGTGTAGATGGTGAAGAGGAAGGGAGAGGGGACTGTCCCCTGCGGGGCCCCGGTGTTGCTGACCAGTCTGTCCGACACACAGCTCTGTAGGCGCAGTGGCGCACATACTGTGGTCTGCCCGTTAGATAGTCAACAACCTAGGACACCAGGGGGGCCTCTACCTGCATCGCCTCCAACTTCTCACCCAGCAGCCCAGGCCGTATGGTATCAAAAGCACTGGAGAAGTAAAAAGAAAACATGACTCTCACAGTGCTCCCCGGCTTGTTTAGGTGAGTGTAGGCTCGGTTCAGCAGGTACCCAGATGACAGCATCCTCTACCCCCAGTCGGGACTGGTAGGCGAACTGGAGTGGGTCTAGGTGGGGTTTAATCGCCGGGCGGAGTTGCTCCAGGACTAACCTCTCCATGGTCTTCATTATATGAGAGGTTAGAGCCACCGGCCTGTAGTTCTTGGACGTGGTGGGACACGAGCACTTAGAGACAGGGACCACACAGGAGGTTTTCCACAGTGTCGGGACTCTCTGCAGCCTCAGGTAGAGCCATATGAAATCCGTTTTATTTTTTTTCCAAATTCCATTTTATTTTTTTCAAAATTCGTTTTAATATTTCAGAATTCTGTATTTTGCTTTGTACGCTCATTTTACCATCAGAAATAGTGTCTAATAAGTGGGAATGAATAAATGTCCACAATTTAATAAGATATAACAGTCCATTTAATAGGGCTGTCTTAAATACTTCGAAGCTTCGTTCGATGGGCATGGGATTCGAATATGAAAATATATTTTGTTTATTAAAAAATATAAAAATATAAATGATATATATATTTTTTTTTGCAAAATCAACTCTGCCTCTCTTTGTTAATTACAACAAGCAATGCTGTTTGTTATTTAAGATGAGGTCGGACTAGGCACTGACAGATTTGTGTTCATTGTGCTGCTTTTATAAAGCCTTAAATGACGGCTTACAATATTTCATGAAAGCAAAGTGTTTTGTTTGTCTAAGATTTAAAAAGGTTTAAACTTTACAGCACTGACAAAGTTGAACAAAGTGCTGTACAAGTCCCACAACATTAAATAAAAAAAAAAATAAAAAAAAAAGTATATATATATATTTTTTTTTTATTTTTTTTTTATTTACAGTTGATTCCATTTTTATTGCTCAATTCCGCGATTCCGTCCGCGATTCCGTGATCACGGATTTCATATGGCTCTAGCCTCAGCCTCATATTGAATATGTTCTGGAGCACAGCTGAGAGGCACAGGTTTTGAGGACCAAACATTCCTGGCCCTGCAATTGTAAACAACCCCCAAAACTATACATACTGCACCTTTCAAAAGATAAGAAGACTGTGTTTGAGCTCGTTTTAACTGTTGTGGAGTCGCACCACAGGATTCAATGAGGAAAAATAAAAAGGATGGCCAGGCAGAATATAGGGATAGGAAGGAATACATATAATATTTTTTTTTATAAAATCACATTTTGCATTTGCAACCGTTCAGAAAACAATGCCAACATGATGTTTGCCCATTTAGTCATGGTTTTTATCATGCAACGTGTCCCAATGCAGCTATGTTCAACCTTTGCTCCGACGAAGAGGCTTGTTGTGTCAGATGTGATAAGATAGAATCAGCGGAGACCTCTGGGACAATCTACCAGTCGGCTGCCGGCTGCTACCTCGACGGGAAGGCCAGGATCTGGAGGCAGAGTCTGGGTTCTCTAGGGCTGTCGACTGCTTCTGAACGGGGCTCAGTGCTTTACCTCGGCCATGGACTAAATACACAGTTCAGTAATTTTTTATTTCGGGTTTTGGACACATAACAATAGTCATTCCATAAATCGGCAAAGTTTTACCAGCTGCTATTGCAGCATTGTCCAATTGTCCGAAAAGGGCTAGGGAGAAGCACTAGGCTTGTCGGGCCCTACCCCTGAAGACTTACGTTTATTATTATTATTATAATTCTTTTTTTACATTTACATACATACATAGTACATACATATAGTACACATTACAGTACACATTACAGTACACTAGGGCTGCAACGATTAGTCGACATAATCGACGATGTCGATTATAAAAAAATCGTTGACGAGAAATTGTTGCGTCGATTAGTCACTACCTATCTTTGTGAGAGTGGCTTCTCAGGGTTCCAGACAACATCATAACATGATGATCCCATAGCAAATTTTGGACATTGAAAACATTGTTCCCCTGCAGGAGATGATGATCAGACTAGACACACAATACATTACACACGCACACCTCTCACTCACACACAGCGATCAGAGTAAGACACACACATACACACTCCTCTCACTCACACACAGCGATCAGAGTAAGACACACACACATACACACTCCTCTCACTCACACACAGTGATCAGAGTAAGACACACACACATTCACACTCCTCTCTCTCACACACAGCAATCAGAGTAAGACACACACATTCACACTCCTCTCACTCACACACAGCGATCAGAGTAAGACACACACACATACACAAATTACACACCTCTCACTCACACAGCGATCAGAGTAAGACACACACACAAATTACACAGTACTCACACTCCTCTCACTCACACAGCGATCAGAGTAAGACACACACACATACACACACGGACTCCTCTCACACACAGCAAACAAAAGACCTAGAAGTCCGTCTGATCTGACTCATCCCCCTCTCCCCTTACAGCTGTTCCACGTCACCCTCCTGGTCCTGGACCAAGTTACAGCCCCATCAGCCGCGGTGCTGGGGGCAGATGCTGCTAGTTATTTGTCTTTTTTATTATTATTTTTTTAGTTATTTAAAGTACACTTCCACTTTAATTTGTATTATTTAATTTATTTATCTTGTTATGAGTGATTGCTGTATTGTTCTTCAAATACATTTTCATTGCAAGTGGCTTAAGATCCAAATTCAAATGTTTCATGAGTCATTATTTTAATTAGCTATGGGATCATCATGTTATGATGTTGTTGTTTGGTCCTGACAAGAGTCTCAAAGTCTGGGGTGATGGTTGTCAAGCAACTCTGAGGTCATGCTCAATGTCCAATCTGTTCCTCTGCTCTGTCTTCAGCTGGACCAGAGCTGAGAAGCCACTTTCACAAAGATAGGTAGTTTAATTTTTTTTTTCTTTTTTTACATAATTGGTTTTCGATTAGTCGACTAATCGAAAAAATAATCAACAGATTAGTCGACTACCAAATTAGTCATTAGTTGCAGCCCTACAGTACACATTACAGTATAGTATACCTGCAGTATATACTATATAGTATATTAGGGCTGACCCCTATTAGTCGAATAGTCGACTAATCGATCGAAAGGAGCCGTAGTCGACTGCCAACCTCTTAGTCGAATACAAAAATAAAGAAAGAAAAAGAAAAATTCAATTTTTTTTTTTTTTTTTTTTTCATTCTTTCCAAAAGAAAATAGGCCTAGAAGCGTGGCTAACGCTAATGGCACACATACCAGAGGCTAACTGCCTAAGAAAACAGGCACAGAGGCACTGAAAGAGGATTTCACCCATCTAATGAACACACTAGACTAGACAAATATCAAGATGTATCCATCAGTGGACCAATTGCATGCTTTCGCAGAGGACAAGAAGCCTTCCGTTGCACGTTCCTTCACTCCACTTGGCATTGCATCAAACTGCAAAGTTTCTGGGAGCGGGTCTGTGAGGCCATATCACAAATTCATAATATAACATTTCCGACTGATCCCGAATTATGCCTCCTTGGTAACTTTACAAACTCAAACCTTACACGCAGTCATTCCATCAAGCTTACAGAACTCCTCCTGGTTATTGCCAAAAAATGTATTGCAACAAAATGGAAGTCAGATCTCCCTTTGCCATTTGGGATGTGGCTTTCAGAGGTGAAGAGCTGTATCCCTCTAGAAAAGGTGACTTATTCACTAAGGAACAGGGTTGATCATTTCAATAAAATTTGGCAGCCTTTTCTGGACTATCTTGGAGATCTCCCACCCGACTTGACTGAATGACCTTCTCATTGATCTCTCTAGTAGCTCCATTCTGGTAAAGATGTGTTAAAGATGTGTTGAGGACATCCTGTATCTCTCAATGTCTCTGAAAATATTGTAATTTTTTGTTCTGTTTTTTTGTTGTTGTCGTTTGTTTGTTTTCCTGTTGTGTTTGTTTACATATGTAGGGACCTTTATCACTTTATCTTGCACATTTACAACCATTTACCATAGGCGTATATAGGCACCCACATATAGTTGTTGTTATTGTTGCTGTTATTACTGTCCTGTAATTGTCTCAGTATTGTCATTTGTGTATGTTTTGAATAATGGAAAATCAAAATAAAAAAAAATAAAAAAAAGCCTTCCGTTGACTCCTTCAGACATTAAGCACCCCCCACAGCCCAAATGGAATGATAAAAAAAAAAAAAAATTATACTTTTTCTTTTTCAAAAAATATATTTTTCATAGTCGACTAATAGCCGACTATCGACTAATTTCTGCCAATCATAGTCGACTATCCAAATCCTTAGTCGGGGACAGCCCTATAGTATATAATAGTGTATACAACACATATATAATGTGATATGAGATATATAGTATCCTCTAGCCCAGTGGTGCCCAACCAGTCGATCGCGATCGACAGGTAGATCGCGGGCTGATTTCAAGTAGATCTCGATTAATAAAATTTGATAAAAAAAATAAATAAAAAAAATTTAAATTTTTTTTGCTAAATCAACTCTGCCTCTCCTTGTTAACTACAACAAGCAATGCTGTTTGGTATTTAAGATGAGGTCGGACTCGGCACTGACAGATTTGTGTTCATTATGCTGCTTTTATAAAGCCTCAAATGACTGCTTACAATATACAATTTTGGCTGGTAGCTCTCGGCTAGGTGGTAAATTAAAAAGTAGATCTTGGTTCAAAAAAGGTTGTGCACCCCTGCTCTAGCCCATTCCACAGGGTGGCTCCGTAAGAGGAGATACACATTATTTTCAGTGTTAGATGTTAGATGACATAGGGCTAGATCCACAAAGAATGGATTGCACGGTGCTAGTTGCACCCTACTTACAATTCATTATAAATTGAAAATGGGGGACCCTGGTGTAAACAAGACGAAAGTCTTTCTCTGGTCTGCATCCCCTTAACAATTGTGTGTATTGAGCCTTACTGTATTGTACCCATTCTGCAATCTGTTAATAAAGTTTTCAATCAATCAAATTTGATTGATTGAAACTTTTATTAACAGATTGTAGAATGGGTAGAATGCAGCATGCAGACCAGAGAAAGACTTTAGTCTTGTTTACACCAGGGTCCCCCATTTTCAATTCATAATGAATTGTAAGTAGGGTGCAACTAGCACTGTGCAATCCATTCTTTGTGGATCTACAGTAGTTCTTCAGTGATATGGCTAGCCATATCACTGAAGAAGGACATTGTCCGAAACATGTCTGCTATATATTCAGGCTGCCATTAAAAACATTGAAACTGAGAGTGCTGGTCCGGCTACCCTGCTTTTTGATATACTGAACTTTATGAGATTGCAGCACCCAGTGTGAGAACTTGTGAGCGTGGTCTAACTTGACTATATGGATCTACAGTAGCCCATAATGTTCCCCAACGTGAAGCTGTTCTATTCAGTATCTCTCCATCGGCGCATCGCAAATGGACCGGCAAATGGTTGTCTCTCCGTCTCGAGGAATCAAAATCCATTGGATTGATTTCGTAAAGTGCATTTCACGCTGTAGTTTCACAAAACACTTTAGATAGAAATAGTAACAAACACAAAGCTGACAAAAAGACGGGAAACGAGAAAGGCCGACAAGAAGCGCTACAACCACCTTTTCGGGAGCAGGTAATGAATCCTGAAACAAAAACACAGGGACATCCAGACGGACACCGGAAAGGATATAACTGTCACCTAAGCAGGAGGTACGGGAGCTCGACAGAATACCGCTCACGGGAAATTCCACCGTAACGCAGTCTTCCCGAAAGAATGCCAAACATCCTCTCTGATCATTTTCAATGTCCTTCTGCGAACTCAGTGAACTCTGAGAAAACAAACTGTTGTCTACTCCAGATTATATGTAATCACTTATTTCCAGACTGCCAAATGCTCTCGGAATGTTCTCAATCTCCTTTTGTGAATGGCCTAGGCGGGATAAGAACAAGATGCCGTGTAGACTGTACTTGTAGACGTGCCGTGTGTAGACTATGAATCCCATTTTACCAGTATCCCTTACTGCAGCTAATGGTTGTTGTTGGCAATGTCAGGTTTGACAAAAAAAAACTCCAACTCACCCAGAGCAGACGACGACACCCTTCTTCACTATCAGCCACTGATTCAATCATGTCAAGCGTTTGAGAATATAATCAGCGGAGCGGTCGTCTGAGAACAACTTCTTCTCGAGGGAATGACCTGTAACGGCGTAATGTAGTGATGTAATCAAATCATCATTGAGCTGCGGGGTGCAGCAGGTAAACGGTGTCAGGGCTGCCCGTCACTCAAAACACTTCCTTTGCTTGACCCAACCTCCTGACCCAAGTCCTACACACACACACGCACACATGCACACACACACACGCATGTAAACAAGGCTAGCCGTCGGGCAGCCGTGTCCTCTGATGCAAGCCTCACCGCTTCTCCTCTCCTCTTACCTGCTCATAGTGAGCGAGCGAGTGAACGCCCCTCTCCTCTCCTCCTCCTCTCCTCTTACCTGCTCATAGTGAACGACTGAACGCCCCTCTCCTCTCCTCCTCTCCCTCCATCACATCCAAAAGCCACTGGGATTCTTCTCGTGGCTGAGGTTCGCTGGTGTGGTTTTTACACTGAGAGAACAGTAGTCCTTATCCAGCCCGCATGGCCATTTTCCTACGGCTGAGCATGCTCCAATCCTCCCTTCCCTGCCTGCCTGCCTGCCGTGCTCTCTCTCTCCCTCTCTCGCTCTCTCCTTGCCTAGCTGCCTGGTTGGCTGTAATTGGAGAGAGAGAGAGAGAGAGACACTGATAGAGAGGGGAGGGCTGTGGGAGAGGGAGTGGGGGGGATGCCTCTTTGTTTGAGAGACATGCCAAGTCTCTATCTTTCTTTCCATCTGTGACTGTGTCTCTGTCTCTGTCTCTCTCTCTCTCTCACTAGTGGGGACCCCCACACTATGAATGCATGCAGCCATGGCGCTATCGTAGAAAATGCTTTGGATAAAAGCCTCCATCAAATGGCATATGTACCGGCATACTGTATGTCTCTCCGTCTCTTTTCTCTGTCTACTAGAGCCCGGCAAATATATTATTGGCTTATTATCACTCATATATCGGCATTAGGGTTGCATGATACACCGATACTAGAAAAGTATCGCAATACCCAGCTGTTAAAAACTGTTCAATACTCCATTTTATTAGTATATTAGAGCGTGGTGCGTATTTTCCATGAGTTGAGTGGATGCGTGACTGGAGCAGTGTGTGTGTGTGTGTGTGTGTGTGTGTGTGTGTGTGGACTACTGTACTATTACAGGTATTGAAATGAACAATGCAACGAACTTCCTTATACAAAAAAATATATACAAAAAAAATGAATAATAAGATACAGTATTGCCAAAGGTACCATGTCATGCAAGGTCCCTGGATGTCTGAATAAACATGGGTTCAATAGAACCACACACACAAGCCTCCTCTTCACAGCCAGTTTATGATATAACGGAACGTAGACCAATCGCAGCCACTCTTATTGTCTGGGACCAAATACGGCCACGCCCCATTTCCAGTAAAAAGTGGGAATCTCTAGAATGTCTTTTGGGCAACGGTGTTTACGGAAGTGCGAGGGCAGCCTCTCAAGGTGACGATACACAACACTTTCTGTTGTCAGTAGATGGCAGCATTGGTTTAAAATTAAAAAGGTGAAAATGTTGAAAACTACAACAATACATTTCCCAAGACCTTTAGCACAGGTCACAGGTCACTGGGACGCGTCTATTCTTTGACGCGATCTGAACAGCGGTAAACTATTAATGCGACCTCAGTACAGTGACCGCAAATGGTAAACTAATTATCTTAACAAAAGTGCATCATTAGCATAATGTTTGTTGTCTAAAGGGAAACAAATGGTACAATTTAAGATTTTAAATGTTATCCGCATATATAGGACAAATAAAACATTGTTAATTTGTAAGAAACCTCAATGAAAACGGCGCAGGGTAAGTAATATTCGCTATTGTTATGAAAATGTGATAGAATCCTATAAAAATGTGGACGCATTTGGTCACTGTGACGTTAGCCTAGTTACATGCAGAAGTTCTGCATGCAGTACAATAGGTTACACTAACACATATATATATTAGGGCTGTCCCCGACTAAGGATTTGTATAGTCGACATTGATTGGCCAAAATTTGCAGATGAAGAAAAAAAGTTTATTAAAAAAAAAGAAATTATAATCATATATATTTTTTTTAATCATTCCATTTGGGCTGTGGGGGGTGCTTAATGTCTGAAGGAGTCGACTGAAGGCTTCTTGTCCTCTGCAAAAGCATGCAATTGGTCCACTGATGGATACATCTTGATATTTGTCTAGTCTAGTGTGTTCATTAGACAGGTGAAATCCTCTTTCAGTGCCTCTGTGCCCATCTTCTTAGGCAGTTAGCCTGTCTGGTATGCGCGCCATTAGTGTTAGCCACACTTCTAGGCCTCATTGCTTTTAGAAAAAAAAAATATATATATATTATAATTATTATTATTTAAAAATAAATTTGCATTCGACTAAGAGGTTGGCAGTCGAATACGGCTCCTTTCGATCGATTAGTCAACTATTCGACTAATCGGGGTCAGCCCTAATATATATATTAGGTAGGGATGCCCCGATCACGTTTTTTGCCACCGATACTGATCACCGATCGTCTATGAGCCATATCGGCCGATACACTGCCGATACCGATCGTTTTTGGTTTTATAAAAAAAAAAAAATGTAATATATAATTATTTTTTTTATAAAATATATAGGGCTGACCTTCGAAGCTTTTTTTGGCAATCGAAGCTTCGGGGCCGAGCGTCGATTTTAATTCGAAGCTTCAAGAAAAAGAAAAAAATTATAATAATAATAATATTAATTATAATATATATATATATATATATTTTTTTAATCTTATGTTGTGGGACTTGTACAGCACTTTGGTAAACGTTGTTGTTTTTAAATGTGCTCTATAAATAAAGTGGATTGGATTAATTAATTAAGTAGCCCCTTTCGTGACGCAGCCAACAACGTTTCACTCGGCTGCGCTGCCTGGGTGCAGTGGGGCTGCTCTCACAGCCAACGACATGACATTACATAATTATGTTGCAACCTTCGTCTATCAAGCAAACAATTATATTATATTTAATTGATAATTTATAATTATATCAGACAATGCACCTACAAAAGCAGATGATTACAATTAAATTAGCCAACTTGGTAACACATTAGTCATAGCAGCATAGGCATAGCCTTATTAATGTTTTGTGTGGCGTCGCCATCGTGTACAACGATACTTACGTTTTTTAGGTGATTTGACAAAGTTGTTGTAGAGTTGTGATATGCCATTTTCTTCTGGCATATCTGGCACTCGGCTTTTTGGGCATTGTCTTTGCATATTTTAAAGTGTAACCACACGTCTGATGACTTCTTCGTCGACATGTCTGCTGCACATGTCCTTGTTGTTTTCAACACAGATAATCTCCACGTGCTTGTTGTAGAGAGGTGGAGTTGAGGCGCCGCTTACTTTCGTTTAATTGGAATGGAGGCGCAAGATTTGAGATTTTCTTTTTTATTATTATTATTTTTCTTTTTTTTTACTTCAAATTTTTTTTTTATGTTCGAAGCTTGTGCCATCGAACGAAGCTTCGAAGTATTTAAGACAGCCCTATAATAATTATACTTGTAGTTGTATTATCTGCGAGACATCGCCACCACGCAACAAGTCAAAATGCTCCGTTGTAACGTTAGTTTAGCTTCGTTTTAACGTTAGATAATGTACAAAATAAACGTATTTCTGGTGTTTTATTTTTAAACCCCCCGACCGGAAGTATTTATGATGCTTCGCTATCTGCTTGTGTAGTCCGGTTCTGCGTTTGTTCAGTTGGTGTATGTAGATTATTGGTGAACAACTAACTTTAGGTTCGTTTTAACGTTAGCTAGCAGCAGGGATGGACGCCGTTGTGCAAATGCAGGCAGCTACAGGCACTCGAGGAAGAGCTGCTGAATTTAATCGGCAGGAGAGAGAGCTCATCAAAGCCGCATATCCCTGTGGCTGTGGTGTGGTCGTATAAGCACGAAAGTGCAGCTCGAACTACCTGTTGTATTAAATTAATTGATTGCCGTTTAACTTGTCCGTGTCCAGTCCTTTCGATTAGTATTTTTAGAGTGTTAAATTATTTTTAAATAAAAAAACAACGTATACCGAACCGAAAACCGAAAACCGTGATACGAACCGAACCGTCGATTTTGTGAACCGTTCCACCCCTAATATATATACACACAAAGTAAAATATCAACAGTTAAATATCTCTCAACAATTTTACAATAAAGACTGACAACAATTAAAGATAAGGGATAATAGCTTAACAATAGTCAATCACAATCAACTGATAAGTCAATCAACAAACATATCAATCTATCTCGTTCTCTCCCCTTCTCTCTGGCGGCAGTGATGCTAAACCCTGCCCATCCATCCATCCATCCATCCATCCATCCATCCATCCATCCATCCATCCCAACAGGGTATAACCCAACCCAATTCCTCTCCTCTCTTATCTTCTCCTCTCTTCTCCTCTCCCTGAGGTCCAGAGTAGGAAGGGGAGGAGGAGGAGGAGGAGGAGGGGTAGTCAGTGAGTGTACCCAAGGATGACATCATCCCCTGGGACTGGCATAGAGCGTTCTCTCCCTGGTACCAGAGCCATGCTGTGCTTTACTGTACTCTACTGTATTCTACTGTACTCTAATCTAATGTACTGTACTACAGCAGATGCTTCTGGAACACAGCCTCAGCCCAGATGAACACACTGCCCTGAACTTTGTGTGTGTGTGTGTGTTTGTGTCTACACGTTCTTGCATGTGCTGCTTTTTCCTCTGTGGCCTGTGAGCGGAGCCACTGTCTGTTACACACTCACACAGAGGCAGGGGGCGCTCTTACCACCAGCAGAGACACTGTTACACACTTACACACAGGCAGGGGGGCGCTCTTACTACCAGCAGAGACACTGTTACACACGTACAGGCAGGGGGGGGCTCCTACCACCAGCAGAGCCACTATTACACACTCACACAGGCAGGGGGGCGCTCTTACTACCAGCAGAGACACTGTTACACACGTACAGGCAGGGGGGGCTCCTACCACCAGCAGAGCCACTATTACACACTCACACAGGCAGGGGGGCGCTCTTACTACCAGCAGAGCTACTGTTACACACGTACAGGCAGGGGGGGCTCCTACCACCAGCAGAGCCACTATTACACACTCACACAGGCAGGGGGCGCTCTTACCACCAGCAGAGCTACTGTTACACACACACACACACACAGGCAGGGGGCGCTCTTACCACCAGCATCACTGTTACACACTCACACACAGGCAGGGGGCGCTCTTAGCACCAGCAGAGCTACTGTTACACACACACACAGGCAGGGGGCGCTCTTACCACCAGCATCACTGTTACACACTCACACACAGGCAGGGGGCGCTCCTACCACCAGCATCACTGTTACACACACACAGGCAGGCAGGGGGCGCTCTTACCACCAGCATCACTGTTACACACTCACACACAGGCAGGGGGCGCTCTTAGGCCTAAAAAAAATAATGGTTTGTTTCCGGTTGCCGACCGACCCTGCCGATTTAGGTGCGACCCAATATATTTTAGGAGTAAAAAATAAATTATTATTTTTTTTTTATTTTTTTTAATAAAGTTTCATAGAAATCTTAGTCAAACCTTTAGTATTATGGATATTAAACATGCTGGCAGAGTACATGCATCCATGTTGTTGTAAACATTTTAATTAAATAAAGAAATTCCCTATCCATAGTCGCCGTGGGAAAGAATAAAATAAAAAATTAAATTAAATAAATTCCCTACCTACTAGTGTCGTCACGATACTGGAATTTCGACTTCGATACGATACCTTGAAAAGTATTGATATTCGATACCATTTTCGATACCAAAAAAAAAATATATATATACAAATTTTGCTTTTGTTGCTGGTTGATTCTCCTCAGCTTCTCTCTGGTACTATAAGAGAAGATAAATATAACACTTTTAAAACCCTTTGTTTATCTTTAGATCAGACATTTAAAAATAACTAAATTATCTAATCTAAATCAAACCCCTCTTAAAAACAAAAACCTGTTTAACCTAGCCATCTATAAAACATCATGCTAAAACTGTGAAACAAACTCCCCTAAAGAAAGAAATACATAGCAAACATGACTCAGTTATGCAATAGTGCTGCTGCTTTTTATTTGGTTAAAACAACTACAACAATTTTCATGACGGCGAGCAAGAGCGAGAGCGAGAGAGAGAGAGAGAGATTTCTCCGGAGCTATACTCGGAGCATTTATTAACGTTACATTTTAAACAAGATTGCTGCTAATTAAACACTTCATGGAAACGGGGTAACGTTATGTCGAGTTCATACGTGTACTAGTGTAGTATGAATGAACTCAACTTAACGTTACTCCGTTTCCATGAAGTAATTATAAAGGTGGCCAGCTAGCTAGCATAAGCTAACGGAGGAACGACTAGCTAACGTTAGCTAATAGCTGTATCGTTGGCACTGCTCTGTAACAACGCTTGCAAATGGGCATCGTGGCATCTTTAGCTTTTCCTTCGTCGTTTACTTCAAACCCGAAGTACTTCCAAACAGCACTTCTGCTGTTTTCTTTATCCACAAGCACAAGTTGCGGAGGCTCTGCAGTCTGCACTAGCCATCTTCGGAGCTAAAATCTTTGTTTACAAACTGAAGACCGGTCTGTGAGGGGGAGGGCTGCAGCGGAGGAGGGGCAAGCGTGCTCTGCAACAGCGTGCGTCTGTCTGTCAACAACTTGCGGTAGAACACTGCGAGCAAGCCAGCTGGTATCGATACTGCAGAAAGTATCGATATTTCGGGAAATGAGTATTGAAACCGTTTTAAATATTCAGAATCGATATGTATCGATTTTTCGATATTTTTGACAACACTACTACCTACCCATGGCCTTAAAGTGGAAATGAAGCAGTGCGATAAATACATATTCATAGCATCACATTAGTATTTAGATAAGCCACAGAAGAAGTCACGTTATAAAAATAAGCAGTTTCTAAGAAAAAACGATTTGTTGTGTACATTTCTGAAGCATTTAGCATTATGGGCGCGGCCATTTTGTTGCTGACGTCATACCGGGGGTTGGGTGTATACACTCTGGTTAGCTGCCTATATTGAATGGGTCAGTCAGCAAATAAAATGTTGCCTACAAAACAACGGGACCGCGGTGGTTCTGTTTGTATTGCTCCTGGCTGTTCAAACTAATTTTACCATGTGAGAGAGAGGAAAGTTGGTTAATTTCCACAAACTACCAGTGAAAAAAACAGTTGTTGACATGTTGGCTCGGGCTGGCTGCACTCAGGCGGCGCGACCAGCCTGTTGGACAGGGAAGGAGGATCTGCAGAGAACACTTCATTGCCTCGGATTATGTTGTTGGGGTGGGATGTTTGTCCAGAAGACCACTAATCAGCTGAAGCCGGACGCGGTTCCCTCGGTCTTCGACAGACAGACCGGCGGTAGCTCTCGGGAGCGATCGCTAGCTAGTTGGCACCAGCCGGGGCCCGGCGTTAGCTCTCGCTAGCTAGCGTTAGCAACCGGAGCGTCGCGGAGCATTCAGCCTGCTGGCTACACAGCTTGTGTAGCCAGCAGGCTGAATGCCGTCGCGGAGCATTCAGCCTGCTGGCTACACAGCTTGTGTAGCCAGCAGGCTGAATGCTCCGCGACGCTGGTTGAAGTGGGTCTAGGTAGCCAGCAGGCTGAATGCTCCGCGACGCTCCGGTTGCTAACGCTAGCTAGCGAGAGCTAACGCCGGGCCCCGGCTGGTGCCAACTAGCTAGCGATCGCTCCCGAGAGCTAACGCCGGTCTGTCTGTCGAAGACCGAGGGAACCGCGTCCGGCTTCAGCTGATTAGTGGTCTTCTGGACAAACATCCCACCCCAACAACATAATCCGAGGCAATGAAGTGTTCTCTGCAGATCCTCCTTCCCTGTCCAACAGGCTGGTCGCGCCGCCTGAGTGCAGCCAGCCCGAGCCAACATGTCAACAACACTGTTTTTTTCACTGGTAGTTTGTGGAAATTAACCAACTTTCCTCTCTCTCACATGGTAAAATTAGTTTGAACAGCCAGGAGCAATACAAACAGAACCACCGCGGTCCCGTTGTTTTGTAGGCAACATTTTATTTGCTGACTGACTCATTCAATATAGGCAGCTAACCAGAGTGTATACACCCAACCCCCGGTATGACGTCAGCAACAAAATGGCGGCGCCCATGTTGAAAACAGGGATATTATATTATATTTTTCAGACAAATAAGATAGATTTCACATTTGATTATAGAACCCTGTCTTACACAAGGTACACAACAAACAAACTAGGATCACATTGCTCACTGCTTCATCTCCACTTTAACTGACAACCAACAGGAAACAAACAATATTTTTTGTTATGCCTCAGGGTGTGTGTCTTGGATGGGGATGTGGTGGGGATTGACGTGGTGGAGATTGATGTGTGGGGTGGGGTGTTTGGAAAACTGACTGTTCCGGGGGGGGGGGGTTCACATACCTTCAAGCAACTGAAGTATTGGTATTAAATTCCTCAGTCTAAAGAGATGACCTTGCCCCTGGCAAGCCTTCTAGTGATCCATTGTTAAAGCGCCTCCGAGTGAATCTCTTCCAGTAATGAAGGACACTCTTATCTCAGTTTTTGGATGAATCCCACTCATGAGAAACAACTAATATGTGATTCTTCTTGCAGATAGCTGATAAATGACATTATTAAATGTAGCGTAATACTAAAACAAACTAAAAGCTCAAGGACTCCTATAGGAGCCAAAGCACTCATGAGTTATACCTTATTTCTATTGGCTTAGTTGCCTACACTGTTAAAGTCTACGTTTCAGAATACAATGGGGATTAGCTGTATATTTAGGTTATTGTATTATTATATGAATGTTTATATGTTTATTTTTATAACCTTACATTGAAACGGCATTAGGAATATTGATTGGATTTAGATAAAAGTAATTGAACCGTCTTATTTGTCATAGGGCCTAACAAAAATAATGGTTTGGTTCCGGTTGCCGACCGACCCTGCCGATTTAGGTGCGACCCAATTTATTAAAAAAAAATATTACATTTTTATTTTTATACAATAAAGTTTCATAGAAATCTTAGTCAAACCGGGCGGCTACGTGGCGCAGTGGGCAAGGCGCTCGCAACGAATGCTGGAGACTGGGCTCGAACAGGATGCCTCCTGTTCGAGCCCCGCTCTCCACATTGCTTTCAGTTTAGCTGGTCGTCCACAGTAATACACATTGGCCGTATTACGGGGAGGGAAACTGAAGGGTGGGGATCGGGCGTTGTGGACAGCGACTCCTACAGGTCGGTTGGTGCGCCTGCGCAGTAGAATCAAGAAGCGACGGGGGCGGGGCCCCTCCAGAGCACAGACCCCCGACGCTGAAAGATCGAGCCGCGCAGGTGGAAAGATGTGACGGCTGTTACCTCGAGTATCGGAGGGGACTCGTGCTATGTATGACTTTGTCCACATTGCAGCCAGCTTGTGGGAGGCAAGAAACAACGTTCGAAGACAGGGGAGGGTTGAATTGGACGATATGAAAATTGGGATGATGTTTTTGAGTGTGCAGTACATCCACAGCTAAAGAGATTGGTTTTATCGGGTATCACAGTGGCTAAAAAGCTGATAGCATGACGATGGTTTCAACCGGAAAAAATTTGCCGGAAGGTCTGGATTCTTACATATCTCGATGTGATTTATCAAGAAATATCTACAGCAAGAATTTTGGGTCTCAATGAATCCAAAATGACAATGTGGTTAGAAGTGGTGGAGAGAATAAAAGCTAGCATATAATGGTAGTGTCTGGTTAGGAGCGAGGGATAATGGATGGATTATCCAATGGGGGGTCCGGGAGGGGGGGGTACGAGCTAGAGCATATGTGTGTAGGGTATTATATAGCAGGTATTAGGGGTATATCCTGTATAAGACATTTAACTAATTGGTGATTTCATTGGATGTGCACTGTTAATTAATGCTTGTATATCTTATCGTGTGTTGTCATGTTTGTTTATATGTTTGTTTAAAAAATTATAAAAAAAAGAAAATACAAAAAAAAGATAATTGGGATGGGAGAAAAAATAGAAATGGGAGAAAAAGTGGATAAAAAAAAACGTAGTCAAACCTTTAATATTATGGATATTAAACATGCTGGCAGAGTACATGCATCCATGTTGTTGTAAACATTTTAATTAAATGAAGAAATTCCCTATCCATAGTCGCCGTGGGAAAGAATAAAATAAAGAATTTAATTAAATAAATTCCCTACCTACCCATGGCCTTAACTGACAACCAACAGGAAACAAACAATATTTTTTGTTATGCCTTACCACCAGCAGAGCTACTGTTACACACTCACACAGGCAGGGGGCGCTCTTACCACCAGCAGAGCCACTGTTACACACTCACACAGACAGGGGGCGCTCTTACCACCAGCAGAGACACTGTTACACACTCACACAGGCAGGGGGCGCTCTTACCACCAGCAGAGACACTGTTACACAGTCACACAGGCAGGGGGCGCTCTTACCACCAGCATCACTGTTACACACTCACACACAGGCAGGGGGCGCTCCTACCACCAGCAGAGGCACTGTTACACACTCACACAAGCAGGGGGTGCTCCTACCACCAGCATCACTGTTACACACTCACACACAGGCAGGGGGCGCTCTTACCACCAGCAGAGCCACTGTTACACACTCACACACAGGCAGGGGGCGCTCTTACCCCCAGCAGAGTGTTTCAGTTCTGCGTTCTATATTTAATCAACAGCCGTCCAGCCACAGACGTGCTCTGCTGCCTCCCCTTCCCCTTTATAGCCGGTATATAAACCTCTCTGCTGGTTGGATGGTTACCATCAGAACGCTTGCAGCTACCTGGGCCCCTTGGTTTCAATGAGGAATGCTAATAAAGCTAACGTACCATTTCAAGGACATTATGTGTAAAGTGAAGAAAAGTATCCACTTGAAATTCAAAATGTCAAAGTACTCCTTTAATACATCAGACCAGATCCTCTCTGCTTGATGGATGGTGTGGTAGACTGTCTTAACACCTCCCCCACCTTTCCTTTGTATGTCAAATACCCATTTGTGTCTCCCCCTCCTCACCCTCCTCGCCCTCCTTCACCCTTCTCCAGCCCCTCCACGCCCCCATATATCCTCCTATCTCCTACCCACCTGGTCACGTACTCTATGATTCGGGGAGCCAGTTCCGTGGTCCCGGACAGAACTTCCGCTCTGGTCTCTGAAGCCAATTCTCCTATTATTGACCTAATAAATTTGTAACTAGTATGAACCAAGCGAGTTCCGCCGGGGTATTCACTGAGAATCACAATGATTTAATACATGCAGTATCTAATACCACAGTGACACCATAGTCATGATACCGTATCTAATACCACACCATAGCCCGGATACAGTATCTGTTGTAGCCAATTTGATGATTTTACTGTGGTCACTTTATTGTATGAAGGTGCTGTGTTATTGTGAAGGTGTCTTGAGATTACTGACTAATTAGCTGGGCAGTGGGCATAGGAGGCGGGGCTCAGATGATCTCGGGCACAGCCTATTAGTAGGTGTGTCACAGGTGCGCAGTGGGAGGGAATTGGGGAAAATCACAGGGAAGCCACACAGTTTTTCAATCGAGTGTGTTTTGTTTGTTTTCAGTTGTTTTGAGTTATTTTCAGGTTTATTTTGCAACACTAGTCATTTGTTTAGGTTACAGTTTAAACACCGAGTTTATGTTATGCTTTGCTTTTTCCACCCTGCAAGCAAAAATAAAACTTTTAAATGCACTCAACGAGACGACCTGATTTACTATCAACAAGCACCATGCGTTGGAAAGAGCTTCGTACCATATCCCCTCACTGGCATCTTTTTGTTGTTCGGTTGCCCTTATAGTATCTAATACCACACCATAGCTCAATACAGAACACCTAATGCTCATGTCATCGCAATGCCTAATACCACAATGTGATCCCTTGCCTCAGAGATAACTAACATACTGTGATCCAGAAGACCCAGTGATACAGTCTGGTTAGCAGGGCTGGGGTACCTGAATGGCCCAGAATGTGACAAATACCAGAATGAAACACCTAGGTGTCCCTTTAAGTAACATGCTATAGACACTGTGGCTCTGACTGTGAAGTCAGTGGAAAGAGTGAGGAAGTCTTACCGTTCTGTTCCTCCTCCATGGTGCTGTGTGTGACTCTGCTGGCCTGGGAGAGGCCTACAGACCAGTAGGACATCCCTTCTCCCACTCGTCGCCAGGGCAGGGAGGGCAGGAGGGCTGGCAGGAGGGCTGGGAGGACTGGGAGGAGGGCTGGGAGGGCTGGGAGGACTGGGAGGAGGGCTGGGAGGACTGGGAGGAGGGCTGGGAGGACCTGCCCGGGACTGACTCACTGTAACGGCAGTGTCAGAGCTGAGCAGTGGTAGGACCGTGGTCAGTGAGGACAGGTTTGGGATCAGCCGTTAGCCTGTACAGAACACACAGATAAACAATCAGGTTTATGAAAGCTTACCAAGGCCACAAAGTCACAACCCAATATGGAAGATTACGTCAGAGACATGTTACCCTAAGTTCTTCCCTGTGAGAGGAGTCATCTGTCCTACTGTGGTGTTCTCTCTCCCCCTCTCTCAATCTCTCTCCCTCTCTCTCTCCCTCCCTCAGACACATTAATGTCTAGATTCTGCCAAATATATGTCCCTGCTCGCGGGCATACTTTGATAACGAGTCTGATTTGATGGTTCAGAACACAAACTCTGACAATGACAGAGATGGATATTCGGCAAACCATTCATAAACTTGCTATTCGTGTCTTGAAAATTGCAGGCGGAACAAAGGCGAATGCAGGAAACAAAATAGGCCAGCTGTTGTTTGTGCTGAAACATGACAGCCAGGCTCTGTGGAAGAGACTTGTTTCAAGTTTCAGCTTTTATTTGTCACCACTCACCTCCCTATCATTTTACAGTGTCGAGTAAGATTCTGGCTTGTATATGCTTGTCCTTGAAACCATTGTTGACTCTCTGGGAATATTGTAGGGCTGCCCTGAGTACCACGTTACAAGCTTCTATGTTTTAGGGTTAGGGTTGGAGTTGGAGTTAGGGTTAGGGTTAGGTCTTATGGTTAGGGTTGGAGTGGGATCCACAGCAAATGTATTCTTTGTTGTTGTAAATAGTCAACTCTTGATTCACAACGATGCCAATTTATTTTGCACATAGTCTTGTGTATTGCAAAACTCGTCGAAACACATTCACTTAGTTTGACAGTTGACATTAATGAGTTTGGCTATGTCCTCCTGTGATGTCATCGGAGGACACTGACTCCTTGTGTTGTGATAATTACAGTTCAATGAAATGCTGTAGATGAAAAGGCTCGGGAGGTTGAGCAGTTGTCTGGTAATCCATTCCGGAGGTTCCCGGTTCGATTCCTGCTCCTCCTGGGCAGTAGGGATGCACGATTCTTGCAAAAATGTGAATCACGATTTTTCTCTCTAAGAATTGAGATGACATCATCAAAATTGCTCGCATCCAACGTGGGAAGCTGAAACATGGTGATCATTCAATATTTATCTACGAAGATCTAAGCAAAGACGCCATCGCTCGACGTCTACCATACAAGGAGGTGATGCAAACATTTTTCAAGTCTGGCCACAGACCAAGGCTAACATACCCGGCGCTGTTATCGATCGTGGGCAGGGACGGCCGCAGGATTGGATTACACACACCTAAAGAGGCTGAGGAATCATTATTGGAATCGATATGGAGCAGATCCCCCAAGGCAGAACGACACTGTCTGAAAACAGATAAGCCGATTCATCTCCCTCTTTCTCTGTGTATATCAGTATTAGAATGACTTTTATTGTGTTCATCAAAAGTAGCAGATGATATGCAGGCCGTCTATACCAATGCGTATTGTGTATAATACGATTCGTAATACATTATAATTTCAGACCTCTGGTCTCCGGGGAGACAAGAACATATCATTGGCAATAAGATCAATCTGGAATATTCTGGGTTTATCGCTCGACTGCCCTGGGTCACTTAGATCAGTGGTTCTCAACTGGTCTAGCCTCGGGACCCAACATTTTCCTTAGTCATTAAGTCGCGACCCAAAATTTTGAACCACTATGATTTATGTAAAAAAAAAAATTTGCAGTAATACGCAATCTTTCAAAACATGAAATAAACACAAAAAAGTGCAACAAAAGTGCAACTATTGCTAAAAACCCAATGAAATAAAAGAATAATAAATAATATATGCTTCTTAGCAGATTTCTTAGCCATAACAGACCTAAATTTGGGGGAACTAATGGGATAACTTAGGTTGCAACAAAAGTGCAACTAGGGCTAAAACCCAATGAAATAAAATAATAATAAATAATATGCTTCTTAGCAGATTTCTTAGCTTAACATAACAGACCTACGTTTGGGGGAACTAATGGGATAACTGGGGTTGCAACAAAAGTGCAACTAAGGGCTAAAAACACAATGAAATAAAATAATAATAAATAATATATCCTTCTTAGCAGACTTCTTAGCTTAACATGTAGGGAACTAATGGGATAACTGGGGATGATGTTTGCTCCTGACAAGAGTCTCAAAGTCTGGGGTGATGGTAGACAAAGCAACTCTGAGGTCATGCTCAATGTCCAATCTGTTCCTCCGCTTTGTCTTCAGCTGGACCAGAGCTGAGAAGCCACTTTCACAAAGATAGGTAGTGAGAAAAAAAAAAGTAAAAAAAAAAATTTACACACACTTCCGCGACCCACTCAAAATGGCCCAGTTGAGAAACACTGACTTAGATCATTCTGGAACACAACAACAGTCTATTAGTACTAGTGTATTCTACAACCTTCTAGAATATAATGCACCATGACAACGAAGGCCTGCAACTCTAACATTAAACATCCGGTGTGTATAAACATAGCATATAATCAATTGACTGAAGTTCAATCAGACCTTAATAATACTTTAAAAATCAACCACACCTAAACGTATGAACACAACAAGGTTATTCTAACAATTTAAGTAATCACTCCACTGATGAAGAGACTGGCACATTGAAGCTCTAAAAGGCTCTGTTTTTCTATTTTATCTAATCACTCAATTCGGTTCTAGTGGCTTCTCCACGTTGAGTATTATTCTATCTCTCACTCCTTATCTTTATCTTTTTTTTTATTATTCTATTTTTTCTCTCTTTCTTTTAACTTACATTGTTCTTTTCCATTGTTCTTCACATTAAGGTGTCAATATTTCTCTACAATCTTTTCCTTTTTCCTGACTTTCCTACATGTTAGTAGAGGGTTCAAGTGAATATGTCGATGAAAGTTTATTCTCTTTTTTTTCATTTTTCACAATATTTCATTACAGTAAGGGAAGGTGCAAGACCAAAAGCGACATTCTATTGTATTAGAATGAAAATGTTAGATCCTTTGGCAATTAGCATAGGAAGATTAGGATTACAATGCTCAGTTTGGGCAATCCGGTGGACTAAGGGAGAACGTCATACGCGGAGGATGTGTTTTTGGAACACAGGCCTGTACGACTCTCTGGGTGAGGGGAAAATAGGGGATTTTTATTTGTATATATATATGTTTTTAAGCTCGGCTCTCAACGGGACCTCATTAATTGGATGTACATCTATTGTAGCTTCGCACTCCAGAAGCATTACCAAAAACTACACAAAAACATGCATAGATTATGGCTAGTTTGAATATAATGATATGGAACACCGGTGGGATAAACAAACAACACAAACGCAAAAGCGTGCTCACACTGATGAAAAAAGAACATGTGGACGTGGCTCTACTAAGCGAAACGCACATTTTAGAGGAAGACATACAGTAGATACGTTAGCGGATAACATATACCATAATATTAGTCACTCTTCTTTTGGTACGAGAACTCGAGGTGTAGCCATAGTCGTCAGACGTAAATTAAATATCGAATTAAAAGGGGTATGGTCGGATGCTGAGGGGCGTATAACTATAGCTAGGATTGTACATAATAACAGGAAAATAGCGTTGGCAGCGGTATATGCCCCAAATTTGTACGAAGTGGGTTTCTTCACTTCACTAACCGATGAAATGTTAAACCATCCCGAGTACTCATTTATAATAGGTGCCATTTGGAATCCAAGGATGGACAAATCTTACCTCGCCTTTTCCAGCGAACAAAAAAATTCATCTAAAGCATTAAAAGATTGGTCAAAGACTACAGGGGTAATTGATTTATGGCGTTCACTTAATCCCACGACCCGAAAGTACTCCTGTCGATCGGCGAGACATAACACATTATCCAGAATTGATTACGTCTTTGCATCCCCGAGACTATTTGATAAATATGAAGTGGAAATGATACCCAATGCGCTTTCAGATCACTGTTATTTAATCCTAAAAGCAACATTTGGTATACTATCTTCCCGGGCCCCAAGATGGCGTTTTAATACTATGCTGCTTAACAACAAGGAATTCATTACACAACTCAAAGAAGCTCTCACAGTATTCCTACGGGAGAATGCAAACGCGGTGCAAGACCCCAGAATAATATGGATGTCGGTAAAGGGTATGATCAAGGATTTCACGGATAGATTTTCCTCCATATTGCGCAAAAATCAATGCACAAAACTGTCTGAACTGGAAACGCTTTACTCAACATTATTTAATTCTTTAAAATACAACAACTCAACTAGACTAGAAAATCAAGTTAACGTTCTAAAAACAGAGATCAATGCAATATACAGACAAAAATCGGAAATGCAAATACGCAGCACAAGACAACAGCAGTATTTCCAAGGTTCTAAACCTAGTCACCTATTAGCCATGCGATTAAGAATTAATGCAAAATGGCAGATATAACTGCCATTAGAAAACAACAAGTACTTGTAACAGACCCCAAAATAATAAACGATACATTCAAAGAATTCTACTCCGACTTGTATAATTCAGAAACGACCTTTGATCAAAACAAATTGGACACATATCTTAATCAAATTATTCTCCCTAAACTTTCGGAGGACGACGCTAAACAGTTAGAAGCACCGATCACATTAGAAGAACTCAAGAAGGCCATATCCGGAATGAAAAATGGTAAGGCTCCGGGAAGAGACGGTATCCCATCAGAAATGTACCTTTCTTGTTGGGACATATTTGGACCCTTATTACTAAATATGATCTTATACTCAGTCAAGGAGGGGAGCTTCCATAAACACCACAATATCGCACTCATTTCAGTCCTTCTCAAAAAAGACAAAGACCCCACCGAGTGCGGTAGTTACAGACCTTTAAGCCTCCTCGGAACCGATGACAAACTCTCTAAGGTATTAGCCATCAGATTGCAAAAGCATATGACGTCTTTAGTTCATCCGGACCAAACTGGCTTCATAAGAGGTCGCCTGATCAATGATAACATAAGACGAATACTGCACGTACTAGATGCAGACAAAGAGGACACCACACCTAAGGCGATGCTATCCCTGGATGCTATGAAAGCATTTGACAGGCTGGAATGGTCGTTTCTATGGGCAGTATTAGAAAGGATGGGGTTGCATTCCAAGTTGGACACTTTTTATGAGATCTGGGACCCCTATCTGTCGCATATTGGGCCTGCACTATCCACCACTGTGCTCGCCGGATTTCCCCATTACCAGTAACCTCCCACTGCTGCCTTGTTTTGTCTACGGTACTGGCATTGTAAATACTGTACATGTCCTATTGACTACAGTGGTACTATACATGTTCTCTTGACTGCGGTAACACTGTACATGTCCACTTGACTACAGTAGTACTGTACATGCCCACTTGACCACATTGATACTGTACGTGTCCTCTGGGCTACAGTAGTACGGTACATGTTCTCTTGACTACAGTAATGCTGTACATATACCTTTGACTACAGTGATACTGTACATGCCCTCTTGACTATAATAATACTGTACAAACCCACTTGACTACATTGATACTGTACGTGTCCTCTTGGCTGCAGTAGTACTGTACAGGCACTCTGGGCTACTAGGGAATACACGGTCATATGCACACGTTCACAACACACATATATGCATGTACACATAAAACATATACATAGGTAAAGCACACGCACATATGGGTAGGTAGAACACACGTTTATATAGCACACGAGATAAGGCACACACGTGAAAGCCACACTTATTTTATTTTGTTTTATTTATTTTATATTGTCATTTCCTTATTTAATTTTTATTGTCTTTTTTCTTTTCTGTTTGCTTGTCTTGTAATGTTATTACTGTTGTTAGTGTCATTATTTTTATTATTATTGACGGTATTGTATTGTGATGTCTTGTTCTATGTTGAAAATTGAAAATAAAAACATTAAAAAAAAAAAGGATGGGGTTAGGAAAAGGATTCATTGATATAAAGTATTATACAAGGACCCATCGGCCATGATTACAACAGGCACATTCATCTCCGAAATCTTTCCGGTATCACGCTCAGCCAGACAGGGTTGCCCTCTTAGTCCCGGACTATTCGATCTATCATTAGAGCCTTTAGCACAATATATAAGACAATCCCAATACATAGAACCAATCGTAATCAAGGGCACACAACATAAAATTCGTTTATATGCGGACGACGTAATATTGTTCATGCAAAGCCCCAACACCACATTGCCTCATCTACTCAAGTTGATAGAGAACTTTGGTGATTTATCGGGATTTAAAATAAATTGGCCGAAGTCGGCTTTCCTTCCACTTAACATCCATGCAAAAAAAGACACAACCCTCCCAGGTGCGATACCCATGGTAAAACATTTTAGATGCTTGGGTGTGGAAATATTTCCCACCATAAGACAAACGGTGAAGCACAATTACACAAAAATACAGAACAAAATCAAAGACGACCTGGACAGGTGGGCAAAACTTAAAAACTCAGTACAGGCAAGGGTATCAATAGTTAAGATGGATGTATTACCAAGAATCAACTTCATCAGCTCAATGCTACCGTTACCCCCTCCAGAGGGCTACTGGAAAAGATTACACTCCTCCACATACAAATTTATTTGGAATAACAAACCACCTCGCATAAAAAGATCCACCGCACAGAGAAATAAAGCAGACGGTGGCATGGCAGTTCCAGATTTTTTACAATATTTTAAGGCTTTCACATTAAGACCATTGACAATATGGTTTGATCCCCAGGCTTTGGTATCTTGGAGAGAATTGGAAGAAAACATAGTAGCCCCACAGAGACTGAAGGACATAGCACACACTAAACTTCCAATCAAGCACTGTGAGCGGAAATTTGGCCCCATAATTACCCATGCAATCCGAACATGGCGGGAAACACAAAAAAAATATCCTAACCCTCAAAAATGGCATAATCACACTCCCATATTCAATAACAATGCACTCTTAACACTTTGACTGCCATGAAACGTGTTTTGACGTCATTGCTGGCCATGCTCAAGTTGCCGGGGGACGCTGTACAGCGTCCTTATATCAATATTTCAAAAATCTGCGATCGGATTCATATGTCCCCTCCGCTGGCCTGAGATCCACCAGCAGGACCCACTGAGCTCTCTGGCGGTTCAGGAGCGCCATCTGGTGGCCGATCGGCGCAATCGCTTTAACAGGAAGTGGCATAGAGGTTGTGCTACGTCCGTAGTACTTCCGGGCGCTCGCTATAGGTCCCGCGACTCTGGCTCGTCACGCTACACAGTGATCGATTGCCAATAACTCGATAAACAACATGATTTGGACGTATATACCATTATACAAGCTGGAGATGGACCGGGTAAATTTACATCCCATAATGATAAGATTTCAACTCTACGATGATCGCCCAACGGCGCGCGAAGACTGGGGTGAGTTTCAGCGTGTAACGTTACCGTGTTCGATACTAACTGCTATTATCAACATTTGACCCACATTAGATGATTGGTATAACGCTGCCCACAGAATTATAAACGGCCCCTAGCCCATCCGGTCAACATCAGATGACGTGTAGTAACTTCTAGAAGTACGTCTAGTTGTAATTTTTTATATCGCGCTGATTGCCATAAAACTGTATTGCATCATCAATATAATGTATTTGGGGCTATAGATCACGTTCTGGAGAAAGCTGCAGAAAGAGATGAAAACATACTTATACATTAGACCATACTTTACTATGAATATGTGAATGAAAAAGTTTAACGTTGCTACACAATGAACAATACATATAGGACTTTGAATGGGCCCTAATAATGGCAATGTAGCAATAGAATTTAAAAAGTTATAGCCCTGCAAAGAAGGGGACTTTCTCCATAGACAAATAGCGCTGGCAATCTATGGTATATCATGAATTTAACCTTAGGCAACCAAAGTGTTAATGGGAAAACGTCCTATAAGATTCCCTATATGGGAAGAGCAAGGCATACACTCATTAGGGGATATTTTTAATAACCAGGGCTTCTGTAGTTATGGAGAAATATGCACAAAGTTTAACCTCACCGAGTCCACATGGCTTTTTTACATACAGTTACGCCTATGTTTGAAGTCTCACAGTGTTCCATTACACATACCAGTTGAACACCACAGATACCACAAATTTTTCTATGAAAGAGAAACATTGGGAGGTTTTGTATCAGGTTTTTATTATCAATTACTAACGTCCTCGTATGAAACCCTTCAACTAGACACTGTCTGGAGGAGGGATATTCCAGACCTGGAAAGTGATTTTGATCACTTTGGCAAGAAGCATGGGCAAATGTCCGTCTTACATCAAGGAACCCGGACCATCAACAAATCAATCTTAACTATATTCACAGGACATACTTGACTCCTATAAGACTGAACAGAATGGGCCTGAAACAGGACTCAAAATGCTCCCAATGTACAAATGGAGATGAAGGGACATTTATGCACATGTATTGGGACTGCCCACCAGTTAAGGCATTCTGGAAAGATGTGACCCATCAATTATCAAAACTCATATCTTGGAATATACCAGTACACCCCTCTGTATTGCTTTTAAATGATGTTTTTGAGTTTGCAGTAAATCCACAGCTAAAGAGATTGGTCTTATCAGGTATCACAGTAGCTAAAAAACTGATCGCATCACGCTGGTTTCAACCGGAAAAAATGTGCCGGAAAGTTTGGTCTCTTACATATCTCGATGTGATATATCAAGAAATATCTACAGCAAGAATTCTGGGTCTCAACGAATCCAAAATGTCAATGTGGGTAGAAGTGGTGGAGAGAATAAAAGCTAGCTTATAATGGTAGTGTCTGGTTAGGAGTGAGGGATAATGGAGGTACTATCCAAGGAGGGGTCCGGGAGGGGGGGGTTCGAGCTGGAGCATATGTGTGTAGGGTTTTAGAAAATAGGTATTAGGGGTATGTCCTATATAAGCATTTGTATAATTGTTAATTTCGCTGGATATACACTGTATGTACGGTTAAAATATTATTATAGACTTTTTTTTTGGGTCTTGTTTCTGTACTTGCATGTAATTTTAACCACCTTGACTGTTAGTTTCATTATGCATTATGTGTTGAGTACTGACTTTTAATAATTTTTGTTTTGCAATAATAAAAAAATATTAAAAAAAAAAAGAATTGAGATCACGATTCTCTCACACGATTCTTATTTTTTCAATAAAAAGATTGATTGCACTCTCTTAACACACAATCCAATAACACACGCTCACTTAAAACAGCACACCTCCGAGCTGCTTGTATAGAAAGTAGGTTAAAAAAAATTTGCCTCGGTTTTGTGAATAAATCTCCATTATGCTTCAATGAATGTGTGTTTATTGTATAGCAATAAGGTTGGATGAATTCGGCAATTGTATAAAGATGTAGCACTGTCTATCTGTAATAAAATCTTCAATCAATCAATCAATCAATCATTCCAATAACACACGCTCACTTCATTCTTAGATGGCATGGCTTGAAACAGCGCACCTCCGAGCTGCTTCTACACACGAAGGCAACTTCTCCTTTTTTTTTTTCTCCGCCTGATTTTTCTATTTTTCTCCCCATCCTAATTTAGTCATTATGCCAATTCCCCCCCTCCCCTACCTGGTTGTTGTGCGCATGTTCCTCCTACTGGTCGGTACAAGGGAACCCTGAAGTCCACCACATGCTTCCTCCGACACATGTGGAGACAGCCAGTGGCTCTCTTATCACCTGGCAGCGACTGAAAGTCAAATGTAATTATCTTTTCTTTATTTCTACTACAAGGGCTTGCAATTATGTCTGCTTGGTGCTTATGATATGGTAAAAGCTTTATGTTAATATCTGCATATGACATGGTAAATACAGCCTGCCTATTTTTACTTTCCTATTGTACTATAATTTGATTGCCTGTATTATGTCTTCTACTATTACCCTGCCCATACCTGTACCCCCCCCCCTCCCCCATGCTGCTATGATGCCTGAATTTCCCCAAGGGGATCAATAAAGGAATATCTTATCGTATCTTAACCCTTACATTTCCATTAAAATTCTCGTTAATTCCCTTATATTCCCATTCATTCCAATGATAATTCCACCTTTGAATATTCCTGAAATGTTGCAGGTTATACTTGGTTGGCAATACCTATAATGTAGCTTTAACAGCAAAGTATGACACTGAACAGGAGAAACTCCACAAACAAGCTCTCCCCTGACCGCCCAGTTCTGTGTTGCTTGGTCGTTTTAACACAAACCCATCTTCACAGCTTACATTTCCACCAGTTAGTTCCACCATGAGACATGAGCCTGGCCTGGAGGATCAGGGCCAACAGGAACGCCCAAAGGATAATGAGGTCCAGGGGCGTAGAAGTGGAACTGAGGACCAAGTATAGGCTGGGCAATATTGCCAAAAATATTATATCACAATATTCTTCTTAGTTTTGATGGCATAACGATATTTGGCGGTATTTTGTTTTCCAGCGCAAATAACAAGATTATGATGTAAAAGATTTGCCACATCCCATTGTAATATGATTGTATAAAGTAATGGTGTAATAATGGTGAGTGGTGAGAGAAAAGGGTCATTTTGTGTTTTCACTCCACCTGCCTTTGTTGAGACTGAGTTTTCTGTTGATCCCTTCGAAAACACAATGTGAACTTGCAATAATTAGTTAGGACAAGTTTTGACTTAACCCTCAAAATCCATGGCGGTTTGTTACAGAGCTTTGTGTAATGCATACAATTTTGTCAATTGAAGGGTCAAAGTGGGTATCAAACAGGGGGGAAGACTGTCCGGTTTTAAACTGTGTGGGTATCAAACAGGAAAGACTGTCGGGTTTTAAACGGTGTGGGACCTGTGGGTATCAAACAGGAAGAAAGACTGTCTGGTTTTAAACGGTGTGGGTATCAAACAGGAATAAAGACTGTCATGTTCTAAACTGTGTGGGTATCGAACAGGAAGAAAGACTGTCAGGTTTTAAATGGTGTGGGTATCAAACAGGAAGAAAGACTGTCAGGTTTTAAACAGTGTGGGTATCAAACAGGAAGAAAGACTGTCAGGTTTTAAACTGTGTGGGTATCAAACAGGAGGAAAGAGTAAAACTGTCAGATTGTGTGGGTATCAAATAGGAAAGACTGTCAGGTTTTAAACGGTGTGGGTATCAAACAGGAGGAAAGACTGTCAGGCTTTAAACTGTGTGGGTATCAAACAGGAAGAAAGACTGTCAGGTTTTAAACGGTGTGGGTATCAAACAGGAGGAAAGACTGTCAGGCTTTAAACTGTGTGGGTATCAAACAGGAGGAAGGAGTAAAACTGTCAGACTGTGTGGGTATCAAACAGGAAAGACTGTCAGGTTTTAAAGTGTGGGTATCAAACAGGAAAGACTAGGCTTTAAACTGTGTGGGTATCAAACAGGTAGAAAGACTGTCAGGTTTTAAACTGTATGGGTATCAAACAGGAAAGACTGTCAGGTTTTAAAGTGCATTAATTTATTTTTAATTGTTTGGACTTCCTGGTGTTTTTGTTTTGTTCTTGATTTATTGTGATGTTTCTTCTTGACTTGTTTTAAATAAGACGTGTCCGGCCCATGGGGACATTAACGTGTGTTGTCGGGCCTTACAAATACATTTGATTTGACTTGATTTGATTTGATTTGATTTTGATGATCAAACCGTAAACAAAGAGGCCTGTTGGGATGTTGGATCCTAATGTGAAGAACTGTGATTTGGTGTTCTATGTCTTTTTTGATGCTCATTTTATGTCTTTTTTTTTACTGTTGTGAAGCACTTTGAGCTGCAATTCTTGTATGAAAGGTGCTACACAAATTAAGTTTATTATTATTATAATGAGATGATGAGGAGGAGTACAGAGCCCTGGTGGAGAGCTTTGTGGGGTGGAGCGACAGTAAGACCAACACCAGTAAGACCAAGGAGCTGGTGGTGGACTTCCGGAGGGGCAAGAAGAGGCCCCCCCCCCCCGATTCCCATCACCATCCGAGGGGTGGAGGTGGAGGTGGTGGACTCATATAAGTTCCTTGGGGTACACCTGAACAATAAACTGGGCTGGTCGGATAAAACAGAGGCCCTCTACAGGAAGGGACAGAGCAGGCTGTTCTTCCTGAGGAGACTCAGGTCCTTCAACGTGTGCAATAGACTGCTGCAGTCATTTTACCAGTCTGTAGTGGCCAGCGCCCAGCGTCCTCTTCTATGCTGTGGCATGCTGGGGAGGCTACATCAACTCAAGGGACACCAACAAGCTCAACAAGCTGGTGAGGAAGGCTAGCTCCGTGGTGGGAGTCGAGCTACCTAGACTTGAGGTGATGGCAGAGAGGGGGATGAGAAGGAAGCTGGCTGCCATCATGGAGAACCCCTACCACCCCCTCTACGACGAGCTAGTCAAGATGAGAAGCTCGTTCAGCCACAGACTCATACTCATACCCCCCCCCCCGACACTCAACTAACCGCCTCGGACAGTCCCTCATACCAGCGGCCATCAGGCCCCACAACAGTGGGCAGCGACTAGCGGCCTCCAGGCTCCACAACAGGGGGCAGCGACTGCTGCCAGACATTGACCTAGGACTAATAGGAACCCAAGGAGGACAATAACACTACCTTAGGCATACTGCACCTTATGTGGATACTGTGATACTGTGAATAATGTATATTTCAGTGGATACTGTGATACTGTGAATAATGTATATTTCAGTAGATAGTAAATTTGATAACACTATCTTATGCATACTGCACCTTATGTGACACTGTGAATACTGTGAATATATTTTTCAGTTAGTTAGATAGTAAATTATATTGACCTATTTGTTTACACTGCTTGTGTTGTTTTTACTACCTGTACCCCCCCCCCCCTTCCCCCATGCTGCCTGAATTTCCCCAAGGGGATCAATAAAGGAATATCTTATCTTATCTTATAATGGAGCTAGTGGGTTGTGTGAGGAGAAAGGGGTAATTTGATACTGTATTTCAGCAGCAGCTTGTGTTTTCACCACACCAGTCTTTGCCGAGACTCTTTGAGCTTTCTGTTGATCCCTTCGAAAACACAATGAGAACTTGCAATAATTAGTTAGGACAAGTTTTGACTACTTAACCCTCAGAATCCATGGCGGCTCATTACAGAGCTTTGTATATGTAATGCATACAAATGTCGTCAATAGAGCTAGTGGGTTATATCATGAGGAGTCCACAATGCAACACAGCCAGATGTAATGTGGATGTCCTCTAGCCATTACTATCCACACAAAATGTGTGTGGTCCATGCTCAAGCTATTGAGACACTATAGGGCAAGTGATACCAAGACAGGAGGGTAGTGGCTAGAAGGCATCCACCGGCTTACAGCCGGCTACGTTGCATTGTGGACTCCTCACGTAACCCACCTGACGTCACAGCAACTTTATGAAAAGCCATTCACAGAATTCTTTGAACAATTTTCTATAAAATACAAGCTAAATACATATTAAATATTACACTATAGGCTAATTATTCCAGCTCTGAAGCATTAGGCCAGGGGTTCCCAAACCTTTTTGACAGGTAGTAGATGGTAAATGGTGCATTTATAGAACAGCTTTTATCCATCCGCTTTACATTTTGTTCCTCACATTTTACCCATTCACTCACAGTCACACTCACACATTCACACACCGACGGCAGAGGCGACCATGCAAAGTGCCAAACTGCTCATCAGGAGCAATTAGGGGTTAAGTGTCTTGCTCAAGGACACTTCGACATGCTGCCCTGCCCAGGAGGAGCGGGAATTGAACCGGGAACCTCCGGATTACCAGACGACTGCTCTACCTCCCAAGCCACTGAGGTCGGAAAATTCCCATGACCCGAGGTTTTAGAACAAGTACAAAAACTATATTTATAATTTGTATGTCTTTTAATCTACATTTATTTTGATTTAATTACTGGACTGTCATTATTGTTATTTCTGTCATTGTCCTGTGATTTATCATAGATTTTTACTGTTACTGTATTGTTTGTCTAGTTGTATGTTAAAAAAGGGAAAATTAAAAACATTTGTTCAAAAAAAAGTTCTATTCCTCAGGAGTACAGAAATGAAGTTGCTCTTGTGAAAGAATCAATGACAACAATGTATATGCTATGCTAAGCGGTCTCCACAGTGGCTTCTGTACAGTATAATGGCTGTTGCCAGTGCTTTTTCATTTAACAGTTGCATTCAGATGCTATATTAGCGTTGTGATTTTAGTTTAATTAAAAAGTGCTAGTGAACCAATTTTCACATCAGGGGGACCCGACTGGGGACGCCACGCCAGGCCTCAAGGTTGGACATGCATCGGGCCGAGTTCTGAAGTTATGGTTTCTCTCCGATAGTTGGCTCGAAGTTGAAAAGTTAATCTTCATCATTAACTGATGATTACTGTCGTAAGAGAAGTATGACATTTGCTTTGAAATGAGTCAGCTTCTGTGCATAAACACTGCACTTGACAGTACTTGAGTAAAAACAGCAACACTCCACATCTGTGTGCAAACTCAAGAGTGTTATGAGGGTTTTATATAGTTCTATGGGGGAATCACATTGCAAGCACACCAAAGTGCTTCAAGATGGGAGAAACAGACATGACTCAAAGTTTCTGACTCAAAGTTTCAGAGAGAGAGATGGGGGGGAGAGGAGAGCGAGAGAGAGGAGAGAGAGGGGGGGAGGAGAGAGAGAGAGAAAGACCCCTTTTCCATTTGACAACAAAGACTATATAGCCATTTGATTTATATTAATTAAAGTTACTCACAGCAAACAATGGACCTTTAAGCAAAATACACAAAATTGTGCCAGAAGTATTTAAAACAAAAGCTACTGAACAGTTCGACTCCAAATCAGACCTAGTTTACACGTTTTTCTGTCTGGGTTTTATCAACTTTAATTAAATACTTTACAAAACAAAAATGTTGACAAATTAATGACAATCGTTGTCATTCATTTGTCAACATTTTAAACGTCATTGACACAATGAGTGAAACGTTGTCAAAACAAAAACAAAAAAACGTGCCAAAAACTAAATAGAATCGACAAAAAAAACAAGTTTACAACAACACTTTGTTGCGCACGTTCAGCATAGTATTTAACAGCTACTCACCGAATTGTCCGGTGATAATATGCTACCGTGAAGCATAATTAGTAATTACGGCAGAAAGAAAGAAAACGTCCAACTGTAGTAGTAAAAACGAAACGGTGATGGGGGCAGGCAGGCAGTGAGGGAGGGATTGCAGTTGGAATCACTGAACTTGACTTCCTGATTCCTATAGACCACCACCGCAACACTTCCGCGTTACATGGAGCTCGTGAGGGCGGGAGGCGTGGGGTACTGTCTATGAATGAATGTTGATTAGAGCCTTGACGTACAGTAAGGGGTTGTACAGTAACCGGCTGTGGGGGTCAGTGCTGCCGTGCTGGAGACATGATCCAATATACTTTTGTATACGCCCGAGTCTCTTAAATGTGATCGATCTGTGTGGTGCTGAATTTTCCTCGGGATTAACACTTTCAGTGCCACCAGGTGGCGCCAGAGTTAGCGCTTGAATGCCACCATCCACTTTAATGTTAACGTTAATATCACCTAATCTATGTTTTAAACTATGGCTATGTGTCTAATCTGCCCGTCGCTTATCAAAGAATCATTTTCCAGTCAGTGCTGTCATGGCAGATTGGTTTTTTATCGCTTCATTTCCGTTTGAGAGCATTTTGAAAAGAACCCGTTTTGAGGTAAAAAACAGCCCATTCTGGGCCATTCTGTGATAATCGTCTTTTACTGGAATATTCCAGAACGTTGATATTTGTCGGCCTATTTATGAATCGTTTTCAAATAAACGCTAGATGATCAATATTATACGTACACGCACGCCCATTCGAGCCGCGCGCTGATAATAGCCGTGTTCATTTCCTCATGGATTTGACAGTGAAACCGATAGAGGACATTTCACAAAACAGCTTATATCTTCATCAAAATGAGTCTGATTATCCTAACACTGATAACATAGATTCCTTACCTGACATCAGATGGTATCCAACTGGTATATTCCAATTCCTGATCACCATTCGAAAAAATCGATAAGTGTATATAGATCTAACGTGATACAGTATAATTCATGATCCGCGGCGCTCAGAGGATCCATAATGAACTGTGATAACCCCGGCTGCATCAGTGGACTGGAAAATGTGGAGTACAGGATTTTTTTCCCCATCCATTTTCATTGAGTCCATTCCAAAATCCCTTATGTCATCTGGGAGACGATAGGGGGCGCTTTTTTCCACATCTGATCGCCGGCGGCTCTCGGGTAGACTAGGGTAGGCTCGCGTGATGCAATATGATTTCAGATCCCTAAAAAAAAAAAAAAATCAGAGAAATCTTGTGAGTGGCTTTCAAAGTAATATTAATAATTCCGAGAAAACTCGTGAGTGGCATAGAAAGTGTTAATAAAGATTGATTGATTGATTGAACATTTTATTAACAGATTGCAGAATGGGTACAATACAGTACGGCTCAATACACACAATTGTTATTAAGGGGATGCAGACCAGAGAAAGACTTTCGTCTTGTTTACATCAGGGTCCCCCATTTTCAATTCATTGATTGATTGATTGATTGATTGAAAACTTTATTAACAGATTGCAGAATCGGTAGTACAATACAGTACAGCTCAATACACACAATTGTTAAGGTGATGCAGACCAGAGAAAGACTTTCGTCTTGTTTACATCAGGGTCCCCCATTTTCAATTAATCAGGACATATATGACATACATGACATACAGATAGACAGTACTGCTACATCTATACATTTATGACATACCAGATTTGCAAATACAGTACTGTTTGTGATACAAAAAGAGTCCAGAAAAGAGAGTATATACATTTGACGTAAAAACTGTACATTGGGGGAGGTTGGGTAAGGTGGGGTGGGGTTGGGTGGGTGGGGTGGGGGGCTGTACATTGGAGGTGGTTGGGTGGGGGGGGGGGGGGGGGGTTGGGTAGGAGGGGTGGGGGGGGGGGGGACACTGTACAACTGTACAAGCAAAACAGTACATTGGAATATTGACAAAACCATACTTGGTAATTTACTGTACATTGGAGGGGGTTGGGTTAGGACATTTACAGGGGCCAGTCATCATAAATATGACATACATGACATACACAGATAGACACAGTACTGCTACATCTAGACATTTATGACATACCAGATCTACAAACAAAGTACTTCTATTCTATTCGATCTATCTCAATGTAAGCATCTCACACGTGCGTGTGTGTCTCAGAGAGAGAGAGAGAGAGAGAGAGAGCTAAGCAGAGACACGCTATATTTAATAATGTGGGAACTATTACAATAGCCTTGCTGTAGAATCTGCATTCCAGTCAAATAGTGACATCTCTAGGCAAAATAGGGGCAACAGTGGTTCGGGAGGTAGAGCAGTCATCTGGTAATCCGGAGGTTCCCGGATCGATTCCCGCTCATCCCGGGCAGCATGTCAAAGTGTCTTTGAGCAAGACACTTAACCCCTAATTGCTCCTGATGAGCAGGTCGGCACCTTGCATGGTCCCCTCTGCCATCGGTGTTGAATGTGTGAGTGAATGGGTAAAATGTGAGGAACAAAATGTAAAGCACTTTGGATAAAAGCGCTATTTAAATGCACCATTTACCATTTAAATAGCTCCCCATGATACTGCACTTTATTTAAAAATGTTGTTTTAGTCTGATATAGATATATATTATTTCTACAACCTTCTAGCCTGTTCTACAACTCAGCACCTGGATGTGCCTACCCACATTCAAAACCGCTCTAAAAGAGCACCTACGGGAGGCTGCAATTCGAAACTGGCCACCGTAAATGTCCAAACCCCCCCACCCCCTCCTTATAGACAGTCTCCTCCCCACCGTATGTATATATTCTCTCCCCACCATATGTATATTTCTCTCCCACCCACCCACCCCCTCCTAATGTACAGTCTCCTCCCCACCGTATGTATATATTCTCTCCCCACCGTATGTATATTTCTCTCCCACCAACCCACCCCCTCCTAATGTACAGTCTCCTCCCCATCATATGTATATACTCTCTGTCAGGATCTATGGGTAACAGTACTGTATATTTGCATATCATATATGTCACAAATGTAACAGTACCTGTATGTCATGTATGTCCCTATGCCATAAATGTCATGATGTCATGTATGTTGTGTATGTCATAAATGTCACTATGAATTGAAAATGGGGGACCCTGATGTAAACAAGACAAACGTCTTTCTCTGGTCTGCATCCCCTTAACAATTGTATGTATTGAGCCGTACTGTATTGTACCCATTCTGCAATATGTTAAATAAAGTTTTCATTCATTCATTCATTCATTCAGAACACACCCTGAAGTACAACCACAAATAGAGAAGTGAAACACAAGCAACAGTTTTATCTTATTTATTTATTTATTTATAATTTCTATTTAAATATGAAATGTTGAAGACTAGCATAAGAAATATAAAGACACAGTCTTGGTTCCTGTGGTTGAAATAATAAATTGTAACATTGCTGTTGAATAACAAATGCCTTCAAACACTTGGGTGTTCCCAACTTTAGTTTTTGGCCAGCGACCACGTACCGGTCCTGAGGACGAGTCATCACTACACATCTGAAACACATGGGACGTCTGTCACACTGTCGCTATTTACTGTATGACTGAGTGCAAAATAATTTTTATTACAATCCTTACTCATAAGGACAGAAATGAAGGTGTTGAAATTAGCTTGATGCTAGGTCTTTCTCCAAATAACAAACATTACAAGTCATTTTGAGTAGCAATTTCTCAAGGTACCCCCATTTTCATATCAAGGGACCCCACCGGGTATAAAGTCCTCCATCCTGCTTCAGCACTACAGTTTAGCCATGGTAATATTATAATATTGCCCTGCATTAGTAGCCTACTACAGTAGTAGCCATGGTAGAGGCCCCCGCTCTTCTTGCATCTTATGACGACAAAAAGGAGAGCCAGATTCCCTCAAAGTAGTGGAGCAACGTTGCAGCGTTAGTAGCCTATAGTAGGCACGTAATAAGTATAGGACTTAGTAATAATAAGTAATAAGTAGGACTTCTACAAAGGTTACACTCCCTATCATCACCCACAGGATATCATTTTCACATGAACTCTCTCTAAAGGGCAAAGTGAAACAGCTCATGTAAAATACACTCATATTAAAATACAAAAGATGGTAAAAAAAAGCAATCTATGGGATACCTGAACATGTAGAATTGTATTATGCTATGTTTCTTCATTAGACACCTGTCATAACATGGGGAACTCTTTCTGTATTAGCCTTTCATACATAAGGAATGCTAAAAAAAAAACCTTTTTGGTCAATTAAAACTCCAGTAAGGTGCCCAACAATTCCTGGGGAAAGAAAGATAGACTTAAAAAGCACAATGTCAAAATGTCCCCCCGTAAGATAGGATATAGACACTATCCATGTAACAATAACATATTTAAAAAAAGCTACTGCTGAGGTAAATATTACCTCGTCTGGGACGGGAAATGAGAGTTTCTTCCAACATCTGAAAGGGAGGGAAAATGCTCCATAGAATATATATCAATCACAACATATTAGACACAAGGAAACAAACCAAAAGAAAAGAAAGAAAATAAGTACTGTTCTACGGAAGCGGAGAACGGTTACGTCTTTATTTATTATTATTATTATTATTTATTTATTTATTTATTGCTGTTTTCTCGTGATAACGACTTATTATTTTGATATCTCGATATAACAAAGTCTGTTTCCTTGTTGATAACGGATTCATTTATTTCATTATCTCGATATATAACAAAGTCCGTTTTCTCGCGATAACAGATACATGATTTATTTCATTATCTCGATATAACAGACCTTGTTATATCGAGATAAGTGAAATAATAAGTCGTTATCGCGAGGAAAACGACAATAAAATAATAGATAAAGACGTGGCCGCTCTCGGGCTTCCGTAGTAGTAGCCTAATTCTGCACTCCTCCTCAGCTCCTTGTTTCTTTCTTTTTTTACGCAAAGAAATTACATGTTTCTCTGTACATCTGACCTGGTCCCAAGAGCAAAAAAGAAAGAAAAGAAAGAAAGAAAAGACAGAGAGAGAGAGAGAGAGAGAGAGAGAGAGAGAGAGAGAGAGAGAGAGAGAGAGAGAGAGAGAGAGAATGAGCTAAACAGATGGAGGGAGAGAGACAGAGCAGCACGGTATAATATATTATCACTGTCAACAACAGAAATGTCCAATTTGGGAATTTCTACTTTTCCGTCTGATTTGTGGAGTTTGCTTAATCCTTTCTGTGCTGAGTAGGTTCAATGACCCCGTTGGGTACAGTACATGAAACCAATTCTATAATTCCCCCAAGTACATGGGTGTGTACAATACATCTGAAAATATGTTTAAATTCATCTCTAAAAGGTTTACTTTTTGCGATACACGGTTGTTTTGCAACAGAGATGACTACAGATGGAACCAATCATTCATGTTATCCCCTCATCATATACAGTATATGCAAAAAAATAAAAAATACAACACAGCTCTTACATATCTATAATACGTATACCGATGTTGTAGTATGTCACTCTTATTTCTGTATTCTGCTATGTGGATGAACATGAGTGAAGGTGTCAATCTATGAATAGACCTGTTTGCTGTATACGTGGGCGATGGGTTGTGGGGAGGGATGCACCCATACTACAGGTGTGCTGTAACCGGACCAGGTAGAAAACAGGATCAATTTCAGAGAATTTCCCCCAGTAATCTGAGTAAATCAAAATGACTCGATTTTCTGCCCTTTTCCACCCGCGAAATTATGTTAGAGCTCTCTAATAATTAAACAAAATAAAATAAAAAATATTATTTGTCTTTTTTTAATAACATTGTTGCTCAATAAACCCAAAAGCGAAAGGTCTAAAAGTCTATAATTATTCATTGAAAGTAATGGATCAGTTCTCAGTATCTGCCCGTACTGAAAAGTTTAGAACTCATTATTAGCATTTAAAGAAATGTCATCCGTTTTAAGAAGGTGCATCCCTAGTTGTTAAGAATGTTCTTTTGTTTCTTTTTCACTTGCACCGTGTGGTGGAATGCTTCTGAGGGGCCCAAGATGGCCACCGGAAAGGGGGGGGGGGGGGGGGGGGGGGGGGGGGGTTGGGGGCGTTGTGTGTGACATCATATGAAAACACAGGGCAGGAACGAGTCCCAACGTGACCGATGGAGAAGTGCTGCTGCTGTCTCAGGCAGGGAGAGGGCAAAGGTCGCTCGCCTCCCAACTGGCCGCTCACAGGGTCTCGCTCAGTTTGATGGTGACCGCCTTCACCTCAGTGTACTCAGCCAGTGCGTATTCCCCACTGAGACAGGAGACAAGGAAGGGACACAAGACAAGAGCTTCACTGTTTCATGCCGTTGAATCGAGCCTTCAGATGGAAGGACCATACAAAATCTGATTTAAGTGTTAACGGGAATTGATGTTTTCAAATCTCATTATCCAGAGGCTGTCCATGTTGCAACGGTATACAGACAGTTAGAGATTGTGCGCTTTTATGTGATCAATTAACCTAACAAATTACCTACAAATGATCTGTATTGACTATACAATGACAGTACAGTTGTCTCGTCAGAACATCTGAAAACATACTTAGTTAGGTCTGTGTGTGTATTATAGACTTAAATACACATTGATGGGTTCCCCTCTCAATGCATCAGTTATATTGGTTGAAGGAGAGTTAACAGTGAGACAGTATGAAGGATCTTACAGTCCCCATCAGTTATAGTGGTTGAAGGAGAGTTAACAGTGAGACAGTATGAAGGATCTTACAGTCCCCATCAGTTATATTGGTTGAAGGAGAGTTAACAGTGAGACAGTATGAAGGATCTTACAGTTCCCATCAGTTATATTGGTTGAAGGAGAGTTAACAGTGAGACAGTATGAAGGATCTTACAGTTCCCATCAGTTATATTGGTTGAAGGAGAGTTAACAGTGAGACAGTATGAAGGATCTTACAGTTCACGTCCATTGCCAGACATCTTGTAACCTCCGAAGGGGGTCTGGGCATGGAGGGCGTTGTAGCAGTTTACCCTTGAGAGAGAAAGAGAGAGAGATTAATTTAAATTCTAAAGGGGTATTGTCACAATAAACTTAATAAAACAGCCTCATGGTAATCCATGCAACAACAATTGAGGGAGGTACAACTACTTGGCCCCAAATAGGCCCCAGAAAGAGAGAGAGAGAGAGAGAGAGAGAGAGAGAGAGAGAGAGAGAGAGAGAGAGAGAGAGAGAGAGAGAGAGAGAGAGAGAGAGAGAGAGAGAGAGAGAGAGAATAGAAATACTTTATTTATCCCGAAGGAAATTCTGCCGACAGAAGGGAAGAGAGGGAGAGAGAGAGGGGAAGAGAGGGAAGGAGAGAGAGAGAAGGGGACAGACGGCAGGCAGACCGTCAGATGGAGTTGTCATGGAGACCCCCCCCCCCCCCCCCCAGCCTTTGACCTGGCCATATTTCTCTGAGACAGGAGCAATGAGGTCATATCATACCATGAGGTCGTGCTCCCAGAGTTGTATGTTATGGGTTACATTATGTTATGGGTTACATAGAAAACCATGTTGGTTTAAACAGCACAGGCTGCTCGGCACATATCACACGCATGTGTCGCGGCTGTCGCCCCAGTTAACGTCAGTCCACTCAAATCCTTCCTCTCCCACTCCTCTCTTCACACAGAGTTATCTTTGTCTGAAAAGTCACACTATCGCCATCTTGTGGTCTAAATGCGTAAGTGAACTCCATTGACACAATTATTTAGGACAAGTAACTCGCATGTGTGGTGCTGGGAAATGAATTAATCAAATAAGTAAATAATTAAATAGGTAAACAAACAAACAAACAAACAAACAAACAAACAAACAAAACATCAATGGGCTGTACAAACCTAATTGCACATCAGAGAAAACCCTTGATTATATTCAACTCTGACCTTAATAAATGCTGAAAAGGATCGTATGTAGTATCACTCATTCATATCGCTATGTGCCACACTGAGTGTGTTCTACCAGTGGGTTACCAGTGTAAAAGAAGGATGTCTGTTATTCACAGAATTGTGTATGTGTATTTAGGCATGGGCACAGTTATTGGAATATTCAACTATTTGAAATGGTGTAGGTACAGTATTAAACTATTTGAAATGGCGTACGTGCAGTATTCAACTATTTAAAATGGCATAGGTGCTGTATTAATTTTTTAGATAGATAGGGGAGACCGGGTGGCGCAGCGGACTAAGCGTCTGCCCACCACCACAGAGACAGTGGGATCGAATCCAGCTGTGGTGCTTCCGGGTTGGCCGCCCGTCCATACTAACACAATTGGCAGTGTTAGCGGGTGGGAAACCCGGCGAGGGTGGGTCCTGGTCATTGTAAACAGCGACTCCTACAGTTCGGTCGGGGTGCCTGCACAGCGAGGGAAGGATCTGGAGGGAGGTAGTGTGACCTTCCACACGTTACACTCTCCCAGTGACAGTCCGCGCTGCCAGGTGAAAAGAAGCGGTGGGCTGGCTACACATGTGTCGGAGGAAGCATGTGATAGTCTCCGCCCTCCCAGACCGACGGTAGGGGGTAGAGTGCGCAACGACCAGGAAGGGGATTGGGAATTGGCATAACGACTAACATTGGGGTGGGAGAAAACGGAAAAAAGAAGGAGGAAAAAGATAATAAAAAAAAAAACAATAAAAAGTGCTATAGATAACATCCAGCAACTAGATGTCTCACTAGAGCAGGGGTTCCCAAACTTTTCAGGCCGGGGCCCAGAAAATAAGGCGTCAGAGAGCGCGGCCCAATGCACATCGTCTGGCTTTTTTTTTTTTTTTTTTTGCCATGCAACCGATTTTTTAAGCCAAATATCACTTCAATCCTATTAAGTTAGTTCAAGTTAGTTATTCATTTATATGTGCTATTTATGAGAGGGCTAACTTGTTGCAAATAATAATGATAATAATAATAGCCTCATTAAAATACTATTGTTGCTTCGGTTGTTTTCAGCGTTTTATGTGCATAATCTGTTATTTAATTTGAAATGTTCGTTGAAATAAGTAGATTTTTCGTTTTTGTTTATTTATTAAGTTAATATAAAACCATATAGTCACATTTTAGAATACAATAGAATAGAATTTTAGAATACAACTAGAAACACTGTCCTGGCATGCTTCTAAGTTCAGTGGCCTGACCAAAAAAAATTAAATAAAAAAATTAAAATTAAAAATTAAATTTTTTTTTTTTTTTTTTTTTTTTTTTTTAATCATCTCGCGGCCCACCCGTGGCTGCTCGCGGCCCACCTTTGGGTCGCGACCCCGACTTTGGGAACCACTGCACTAGAGCACCAGCACGTCATTTATCCAATCAGGAGTATTCCACGTGGAGAAATGGGAAGCAGGGGGGGGGGGGGGTACTTGCAATGTAAAAAGAAAAAAACATGCATTCTGGACCCACCAATTTTTTTTTATTTAAATGATAAATTCATTACATAAATAAAAGTTAAATAAATAAAAGTTCTGTGGATGTATCATAAAAGATGACTAAATCAAAACGTTACCTTTAATTTCACTTGTTTTTGTAGAATGCCCATCCCCAGTGTTAACACTTTAACTGCCGGAAGACGCTTTTAGGCGTCCTTCCCCGCCATGCTCAAGTTGCCGAAGACGCCGTAACTCGTCTTCGATATCAATATTTCAAAAATCTGTGATCGGAATCATATTTCCTTTCCGGGGCCCTGAGACACAAGTGTGATCTCCTCTCAATCCTCTAGCGGTTCAAGACCGCCATCTGGTGGCCGATCGGCAGATCGAAAAAACGGATGTTACCTTTACCTGGCAGGACTCACTCCATATGTGGTCCGGGCACTCGCTAATGTTAGAGAGACTCAGTCTTCACACAGTGAACATCGATCGCTGCAAATAACTCGAAAAAACAACATGATTTGGACGTATATATATTATTATACAACCTGGAAATGGACCGGATATTTCTATATCCCATAATAGGAAAATGTCTGTTCCATGCTCATCGCCCAACGGCGCGAGGAAGATACGGTAAGATTCAGCGTTATTTTTCAATGTGTACGATACTAACTGCTATGATGAACATTTGACCCACATTAGATGAATGGTATAACGCTGCCCACGGAATTATAAACGCCCCCTCGCCCATCCGGTCAACATCAGATGATGCGTAGTAACTTCCAGAAGTCCGTCCAGTTGGATTTTTTTATATCGCGCCGATTGCTATCAAACTGTATTTGATCATCAATATAATGCATTTGGGGCTATAAATCACGTTCTGGAGAAAGCTGCAGAAAGAGATGAAAACATACTTATACTTTAGATCATATTTTAGTATGAATATGTGAATGAAAAAGTTTAACGTTCATACACCCTGAACAATACATATAGGACATTGAATGGGCCCTAATAATGGCAATTTAGCAATAGAATTTAAAAAGTTATAGCCCTGCAAAGAAGGGGAACTTATCCATAGACAAATAGAGCTGGCAACCTATGGTATATCATGAAATTAGCCTTAGGCAATCAAAGTAATAATAATAATAATAATAATAATAATAATAATAATAATAATAATAATAATAATAATAATAATAATAATAATAATAATAATAATAATAATTATAATTATAATTATAATAATAATTATTATTTTATTATCCCCAGTGTGTGCCGCGTCTTACCACACAGTGCCGGTCTCCAGAGCAGCGGAGATGGCGAGGGCACGGTCCAGGCTCCGGGTGAAGACCGCTGCCACCAGGCCGTAGGCTGAGCTGTTGGCTCTCTCTATGACCTCCTCCTGGCTCTTAAAGCTGAATATACAGAGAACAGGCCCGAAGATCTGCAGCGGGGAGAGGAGAGGAGAGAAGAGCAGCCGAGTCAAGCTTTCAAGCTTCGCACCTTGGGCATGGAATGAGCTACAGGACCATATATACTCCATATAGACTCTAGCAGGAGCACTCATTCAAGGGTACTACGACTATGCTTGCACCTCATGGTACCAAAGCACCTCAAAGGCGCTAAAAACAAAATTACAAACATCTCAAAACAAACTGGTCAGACTACTGCTTGACCTTACTCCTAGAACCCACCTCACCCCTGCCCACTTTGACAACCTAGGATGGCTTAGAGTAGACGACAGAGTACAGCAACTTGCAATGGGCCTGGTCTACAAGATACACTACACGACCAAGGTACCCATGTACATGACTAAATACTTCCCAAAGGTCAGTGAATACCACGATCACAACACCAGAGGGAGCTCCACAAATCATGTTAAACCCAGATTCGGCTCAAACAAGGGACTAAACACGTTTCGCAATTATGCCACATCAATGTGGAACGCCCTACCCAAAGCTGTAAAGGAATGTGAATCACTACTCACTTTCAAAAACACTCTCAAAAAACACCTAAGGGAGACTGCAACTCGAAACTGGCCCCTGTAAATGTCCGAACACAACCCCCGCCAACACCCCCCCCCCCCCCCCCCACTCCTACCCCCCCCCCCCCCAACCACCTCCAATGTACAGTCCCACCCCCACCTACCCAATCCAATGTACAGTTTCTACGCCTAATGTATATACTCTTTTCTTTCTGGACTCTTTTTGTATCACAAATACAGTACTGTAATTGCAAATCTGGTATGTCATAAATGTATAGATGTAGCAGTACTGTCTATCTGTATGTCATGTATGTCATATATGTTACGATGAATTGGAAATGGGGGACCCTGGTGGAAACAAGACGAAAGTCTTTCTCTGGTCTGCATCCCCTTAACAATTGTATGTATTGAGCTGTACTGCACTGTACCCATTCTGCAATCTGTTAATAAAGTTTTCATTCATTCATTCATTCATATCCACTTAGATACCCTGGTCTGTCTCTGCGAATTTAAATCTGTATTACATAACTTCCTACAAGAAGAATGTCGCTGCTTTCTGTAGTCGGGTCCCAACTGCAAAACTGCAAAACTACTGTATTATCCTGTATTTTACTTGATTTGACATTACAGTGCATGATTGATTTGTTCACAAATAGGAACAACATAATAATAATAATAATAATAATAATAATAATAATAATAATAATAATAATAATAATAATAATAATAATAATAATAATAATGATAAATAAATAAGTAAGTGCAAAACAGGACAGAACAGTGAGACAACAATAAGACAGTAAAGTGCAGTGGTAGGGGACATGGAAACAGTGCAGCACAGTTCAAGTCCAGAGGTCCAGCCCTAGCAGCTCGCCATAGAGGGGGGGAGGGGGGGGGGGGGGGGGAGCAGGGGGACACCTGACTCATTTATATTGTATATTGTATACATGCACTTTTATTATGTTCTTGTGTGATGTACCACACATTTCTATTGCTGTCTGATATATTGCAAATGTTATTGCTGTCATCTTGACCAGGTCTCCCTTGCAAAAACTTAACTTTAACTTCCTGGTTAAATAAAGGTTAAAAATTAAAATTAAAATTAAAAAGTGGCTGTTGGTGACTTTTCCGTCCTCAGGATATAACTCATTATAACATACTTAAAATGAATCACATGTTTATAACGAAAGGCTTTTATTACAGATTGATATCCTCTTTATAACATTTTAACACACAAAAATGCATTTACTGTATATATATTATTTTAAATAAAATCTTTAGGCACATACACCTCTTTTTACAATGTCCCCAAAGAAAGCTAAGTATTGTTGAATATTTACATTATTAACACTTTGCAATAGCTATGTATATGTCCCTAACAGGGTGGAACTCTCTCACGGTCGATGGCTGAACAATCCACCCATAATTATTATTATTTGAGTGCTTGAGCTCTACCAATACAAGTACCTGAAGGTTAAACATGTTATTTACCTGATATAATTCTAAAAACGCAAAAGAAACATGATTTTCCCCCCAAAGGTTAGCAAATTGAAAAGTCACCAATAGTCAGGAATGACCCAAATACCAGTTGCCTCTCTGTGCGTTCAGTAGAAAGCTATCTGGCTGCACGTTAGCCTAGCTTAGAACAATGAATGGAAGCGGACAGTGCCGGTTAGCCTAGGCATTGTCCAACTAACACCTCTCTCGAAGGCTAACCGGCACTAACAAACAAAACTAACAAGGTTTTTGTCGACTAAGACCAAACCGAATGTTTATTCTAAACGAACTAATCAACCAAGAGGGTACGAGACTGCCTTAAGAATACTAATAAAACTACACTTACTTTAAAGCTTTGATTTACATTAAGCTTTTTGCAGTTACACAGTTACACAAACTTTTGCCCTCTAAACATTTGGCTTTAGGGACTAGATTCGTCAAACAAAATTAATATAGGAGAACAATGTGTGATGTGGTGTTATGAGGTCATAACTAATTACTGATCAGATCACAAGCTTGGTATGAAGATTCGGTTAATTCATTTCACTGGGAGAACTTTGATTCATCCCTTCAGTGAAGGGATGGGAAGAAATCATTCTCTAACATCATGTCAAGCCACTGGTGAGAGAGAGCCACTGGTGTATTTCAACCAGAATTCCACAAGGTGGCAGTGTTGTATATTATAATTGCCTTCTACTACGTGCCAACTTCATTTTTATGAATGAATTGGATGTAAACAGTTTCCCATGCTTCTTTGTTTGGCTCACAAATGGGCCTCTGATATTGTAAGTTTGTAACATAACATTGCATGGATGAATTTAAATATGTTTTCTGGTGACCAGGAAAGAGGTTTGGCTGAAGGGGATGGGAATAATAAGTAGTATCAGTGTAATAAGTTATAATAATAATAATAATAATAATAATAATAATAATAATAATAATAATAATAATAATAATAATAATAATAATAATAACAATAATAATAATAATAATAATAATAATAATAATAAAAATAATAATAATAATAATAATAATAATAATAATAATAATTCATTACATTTATATAGCGCTTTTCTAGACACTCAAAGCGCTCCCCACAATGTAGGGTGGAAATTGCCTCCTTCAACCCAACCTTGGGCTATGCGGGCTCAATGGCTGCCATACACTAGCACCCATCACACTATTACTGCGATTATACGTACAAAAAATGGTCTCAAATGCTTATTGTTGTTATGACCACACTTCATTGATTACTTTGTGTGCTGTCATCGCCACAGTGTTTCTCAAACTGTGGGTCAGGACCAAAATTGGGCCGGTGGCAAGCTTCTGGTGGGTCCCCCCACATGGCGAGACTATGTTCTAATGAGTCTGGATCCCGGGTGGGATTTCACGAGGCCTGTTCAGGAAATGGCCTGTTCATTCATTTGCATTTTCTATACAGTAGGGGCCGAAGGGCTCAAACAACAGTCTGCACGTTATGACGTCATCATGCCCTTATCTACATATATTTACATGTGACCATTGATGACTGACAGGAGATCAGACAAGCTCAACTCGCCGGGACAGAGATACCTGTCTTAAAGCCTGCTTATCAACGAGGCGACACCTGCGATGATGTAATTTGTTTGGATTTGTTTGTTTAGTGAAGGTTATAGGATCATTATGAATGCGTTGCACACTTTTCTTATCTTTGAAAAAGATATACTTGCCATCGTTCGGTTAACTGATGGTGCTATAGATAACATTCAGCCACTAGATGTCGCACTAGAGCACCAGCGTGTCATTTATTTATTTATCAGGTGCATTCCACGTGGGGGAGATGGGAAGCAGGGAGGGGGGGGGGGGGGGGATGCACACAACATGTAAACAACAACATGCATTCATCAACGTTTTTTTTAACCCTTTCACTACCACACTACAGACGGTTAACCTTTCACTACCACACTACAGAAGGTTAACCTTTCACTACCACACTACAGAAGGTTAACCTTTCACTACCACACTACAGAAGGTTAACCTTTCACTACCACACTACAGAAGGTTAACCCTTCACTACCACACTACAGAAGGTTAACCTTTCACTACAAGATACACTAGATACCCATGTACATGTCGAAATACTTCCCAAAGGTCAGTGAATTCCACGACCACAACACCAGAGGGAGTGTGGTAGTGAACGGTTAACCTTCTGTAGTGTGGTAGTGAACGGTTAACTTTCTGTAGTGTGGTAGTGAACGGTTAACCTTCTGTAGTGTGGTAGTGAACGGGTTAACCATCTGTAGTGCGGTAGTGAACGGGTTAACCATCTGTAGTGTGGTAGTGAAAGAGTTAACATTATGTTGTGTGGTACCTTCTGTAGTGTGGTAGTGAAAGGGTTAAATGATAAATTCATTCAAGGTGCAGTGATGTGGAATGATATACAAAATCTAATAGAAACATGTTCCACTTTAAATATATTTAAAAGTAAGCTTAAAAAAGAACTACAGATCTTGTAGTCTATAGTATCCATTTGTGTAAAGTCTGTTTTATTTAATTTTCCAACATTATAATAGTTGTATAATGCTGTATTGTATGTATCTGTGTGTATGAGAGAGGGATATGCGCATGTGTGTTTGTGCATAATGTGGGGGGGGGGGGGGGGGGGGGGTGATTTTTTGTGTAGTTATCCTATATGGGTTTAAGAGGGGAGGTCGCTTATAAGCCCTTGGTTTTTTTTTTTTTTACCTTTCCTGCACATTTGAACTGTTCTTCTTTTACTTATTTTATTCCAGAATGTATGTTTGTAAGTGCAAATAACAATAAACAATAAACAAAATCAATACTTTGGGGGGGGGGGGGGGGGGGGGGGGGCAATACTTTACTACTTTAATTATTTATTTATTATTAATTAATTATTTAAAATCATTATTTCACATACAAATATTTGGTATGAGGTTAATCTGGAACAATCCCGTAGCAGACCCCCCCCCCCCCCGTCCGTCTCCAGCAGGTCCTCCTCACCTCCTCCTTGGCGATGCGCATGTGGTCCTTGACCCCGGAGAACACGGCCGGCTGGAGGAACAGGCCCTTCTCTCCCGCCGCTGACACTCCTCCGCACTCCAGCTTCGCCCCCTCCTCCTCCCCACTCTGCACCAGCTCCAGGATCTTATCATACTGCCGGCGGTCAATCTGCAACCAGCACACACACACACACACACACACACACATGACATGGTGCAGTCAAAGGGCTGCGAAGGAGAGCGTTTGTGTTGGCTGAAGGCTCATAGTGCAGGGTTTCCTCGAGGCCCGGTCAGTGATCCAAACAAACGGGAAGCCCCCACCTCTAAAGATATTAAATGCTCAACGACAATAACACTATGTAACAAACCATCAAATACACTCACAGCACACACATCCACACGCACACACTCACTTTAAATAAACAACTCACTGTAGCACCCACTCTACCCACTTTAGACACGTTAACACACTTTATATTATATTTATTGGTAAAGAGATTTGCACATTGCACCTTACCCTAAGTTGTACCTCATCCCATTTCTGCATTGTACTGCATATCGTATTGTAACTCAGTTACTTTTTCTCCACTCTGCATTGTATATATTGTATATATGTATATTGAACACTTTTGTTTACACTTGTTTACGTACTTTTGACTTTCTATTTTATACTTATTTTTATACTTATCTATTTTTATCTAGCACACTCTCAGGAGCAAAACAGAAAGAAGCATTTCATATAAAAAGTATTCTGTATTTTTGTACGACAACTAATAAAGAAACTTGAACATGAAACGTGAAATGAGAACGGAGACGTGTTTTCATTCCCTCGTCCAGTGGTTCTCAGCCTGGGGGTCTGGACCCCCGAGTGGGTCACGACTCACGAGATGATAAAAATGGTTAAAATGGTGCATTTCTATAACAGCTTTAGTCCAAAGTGCTTTACAATTTGTTCTTCACATTTGACCCATTCACTCACACACCGTCGGCGGAGCAGTTATAGGGCTTCGAACGGGGAGCAGCAATCGAACCGCGAACCTCCATGATTACCAGACGACTCCTCTACCTCCTGAGCCACGGTCGCCACGTAGATACATCATCATGCTTTTCATTTTCAGTCAAATGATGAATATTCTTTTTTATATATTTTTTTTTAATTATTTTTTAAACACAACATCAAATTAGCCACACAAGCATTAATTAAATGATGAATATCTGAAGTCTTAAGACGCTCCTCAATCATTAATGAAGTTAGATAGCCTGAAAGGGGTAAATGAAAGTCATTATTCGGGGTGAAAGGTCACCACTCTGTACGCGGCATACGCCTGACTATGCCGGCGGGTCGCGAAGAAGCATCCCTCTGTTTATATGAGTCGAGAACCAAAGCGGTTCCTGTTGAATATTAGACTGTTGATAAGGACTGATATACAGTAGGACACCGGGTGAATATGAGGGGGGCGACAGTGGCTCAGGAGGTATAGCAGTCATTTGGTAATCCGGAGGTTCCCAGGTTTGATTCCTGCTCCTCCCCGGGCAGCGTGTCGAAGTGTCCATGAACACACACACACACACACACACACACACACACACACACACACACACACACACACACACACACACACACACAGGGCCGCCTGGGAGAAATGCGAGGCCCTGTGCGAGATTTAACGCGAGACCCCCCCCCCCCCCCAAAGGTAAAAAAAATAAAAAAAAAATAAAAAATTATATATATATATATATATATATATATATATATATATTTTTTTTTTATACAGTCAACATATTCTTAAATAATAGCGCTGCCCGAGGCGGGGCATGATACAGTCAACATATAGCAAAAGAGAGAGCGAGAGAGAGCTCCCGTTCTACAGTCAATATACAGTGTACAGAGAGAGAGAGAGAGAGAGAGAGAGACACATTGGAAAGAAATTGAAATGCTATTTGGCCCTAAACAGAGAGTACACAGTGGCAGAATACCTGAGCACTGTGACTGAAGATCCTTGAGCACAGCCTAGCCATCGAGAAAGGCCGCCATAGGCAGACTGTGTGTGTTAGAAAGAGAGAGAGAGAGAGAGAGAGAACATGTGTGTTTGTCATGTGTGTGTGTGTTAGAGAGAGACTATAGCATGTATGAGAGATTCAAAAGGACAAAGATCAACACTTAAATCCAACAAGAAGAGGGTCAACAGAGAAACCAAAGCAGCAAGGAGCCAATGGCCGACATCAGCTAAATAGGCTAGCCAGGTACTGTGACACCAGGCCACGTGACACACAGCTTTGGCCAACGGCCCAACGCTACCCAAGCTACACAAACGACCATTCACACACAGCACATGTCGTATCTCCAAATGTTGTGAAGTAGCATATGTTTTGCCTGGAAAAAAACATCGTTATTAACAAAACATTCGGGAGGGGAAGGAAGGAAGAGTGGGGTAATGTCATGACATTTTCATTAATCTTACGTTACCTGCACGAGGAACGCAGGGCGAAAGGCCGCAACACAGGTCTCCACGTTGACGAAAGGCCTCTCGCTGTCGGGACAAAGCTATGGCCAGAGCCTTGTCATGGTGCAGGCCCGACTACATCTTCTGTCAAAGATGATGTCGTAGTCAGAGTGCCAGGGCCTGCTATTCTCAAGGCTAACTGATAGCATCAAACGAACGTTCCCAGCTGACGCTAAACAGCTAACTGGCTAACAGTTAGCTCAATCAGGCACCTGGCTGTATGTAGTAGCCGCATAGCATGCTTCTGCGTTAGCTAACAGCTAACAAGCTATGCGGCTACTGTCTACATACAGCCAGGTGCTCTCACCAGGCACACACAGTTAGCTACTAGTAGTACTATATATTAGCTAGTCGACCAGTTTGGCTCCAGAGAGAGAGAAAGATAGATAGGTCAGGTCCACGGCGGGTATATAATCATAGGTTGACTCACCATAACGCAGTATCAATGAATGCGGCGCGGCCGGCGCCAATGGTAAAGTTGGAAGGAGACTTGGCCCACGGTGTAATTTCTTCTTCTTCTTCTTCTTCTTCTTCGAGTACTTTCCGGCAGACTGGACACCTTTCGGCGTATTGCTGCCTAACAGATTTATCTGCTCACAAGTTCTCTTCTCCTTCTTTTGAAAAGACATCCACTCGCCTCGCCTCGCTCCTCTGGATAGGTTAGCTAACGCTAGTTAGCCGTTAGCTAAGCTAGCTACTAGCCGACATCATCATGGCTATCCCGACTGAACCACACGTTAGCACTCAATATTATAACGTAGCTAAAGCTAACTAGCTGTCCCTGTCTTTAGCCGGGATGGCTAGCCTGACTGAACTGTCTAACATGCAACAACTTTCATCTTCAGTCCATCTGCCGAACGATGTCCTCTTCACCTTGGCTGGCATAAACTCCAATGCTGCACGCGCGGAATAGTCAGACGCTACCTTACCTGTAACCCCTCCCCTCATTGAAACCAATGCCTGCTGCAGAGCACCAGAGCTCCAATAGTGACCCAGGTGCAGACCCAGGAACAAGTCATTCTACAAACGTGTCTAATGTGAAATATATAAGCATATAAGCAAAACTAGATTTTAGGTCTGTGATGAAAAAGGGCCTCGCGGGAAGGGGGGCCTCGCAAAAAAATAAAAAATAAAATAAAAAATAAAATAAAAAAAAATAATAAAAAAAATTAATAATTTTTTTTTTTTTTTTTTTGCGAGGCCCCCCTTCCCGCGAGGCCCTGTGCGACCGCACTGCTCGCACACCCCCTGAGGCGGCCCTGCACACACACACACACACACATAACTGTATATTGTATAGTATATTATATAGTAGTGTATATAGGACTCATTACCTTTCATTCGTAAGCTTAGCATTGTATAGTATTTTATCTTAGTACCTTTTATCATGTCTAACTATTACCTATTCTATTTCATGCTATTATTATTTGTATTTTATTGCACAATCAAGGCGGGCATGGCCACCGTCATTTCACTACATGTTTAGTTTAGTTTAGTTTAGTTTATTCGGATCCCCATGTCTTGTGTATGTGACGAACAAATCTATTGAATCTTGAATCTTGAAAGGGTTAAACCTCATGTACCTGAGGACCGTGCGTCGTCCGGGGATCCAGTGGGTCTCCTATGACGATGCTCTTGGCGCTCTCGACGCTGTGACGTACGAACTCCTCGTAGATGCTCTCCTCCACGAAGACGCGCGCCGCGGCCGTGCAGCACTGGCCCTGGTTATAGAACGCCCCCTTCTGGGTCTCCTCCACCGCCAGCCGCACTGTGGCAGAGGAGCAAGGTCAAGAGGTCAACACACACACTCACTCACTCACTCACTCACTCACTCACTCACTCACACGCACACGCACACACACACACACACACACACACACACACACACACACACACACACACACACACACACACACACACACACACACACACACACACACACACACTCTTGTCCGCCTTTAAATCCAGGTTAAAACCTACCTGTTTGCGTCTATATTAATCCCAGCCGAAGAGTGCGTCGCGTTTCTCTGATTGGCCATGACGCCCATGTGACCGCGGCAGCCTGAGAGAGCGGCAGTGCGGAAATAGGCTGCATCCTCCACGTCAAGAAAGACAGACAGGCATTCTCTGCGACAAACCCTAACCTTAACCAACTCCGAAATAATGCCTAACCTTAACCCTAACCTTAACCAACTCCGAAAGAATGCCTAAACTTAACCAGCGAAAGAATGCACGTTTATAGCGAGAGATGATAAACGTAAAAAAGAAAAAGAAAAAAAATTGAAGTGATTCAAACTTGTGACCAACCGCACCACAGGCTCCACAGCACGGCAGCGTACCAGTTGAGCTAAGCGTAGATGGAAATACAGCAGGGATTACGGCTACATAATGCCGCAAGCTCTGCCGCTCCGCTCCGGCATGCCACTCCGTGTCGCGGCCAATCAGGGAAAACGCGGAAGCACTCGGCAGCACTCTTCGGCTGGGATTAAATAATAGGCTACCTGTTTACCCAGTCCTTTTCACTTTTAAACTGGGCTTTTCTTGTTCTTATATTTGTTGTATCTTGTCTTTACTTTATGTTTTACATGTTTTACTATGTTTTATTATAGGGCCATTTATATGTACAGCACTTTGGTGCAACTACAGTTGTTTTAAATGTGCTTTAGAAATAAAAACGTACTTACTTACTTACATACTCTAACAGGGACAGTTGTCAGAGATTAGTCGTAATAGCCTGTTGTTTGCCTACCAAAATGGCTGATGATGCACTGGATTACTACATGAACAGAGTTAGGGTATGGCCTGGTAGTTAGAGCCCGTCAGCCAGTCTGGCCACCCCAGTGGAGGTGGGTCACCAGGGACAGTGGAGGTGGGTCACCAGGGACAGTGGAGGTGGGTCACCAGGGACAGTGTAGGTGGGTCACCAGGGACAGTGGAGGTGGGTCACCAGGGACAGTGTAGGTGAGTCACCAGGGACAGTGGAGGTGGGTCACCAGGGACAGTGGAGGTGAGTCACCAGGGACAGTGTAGGTGAGTCACCAGGGACAGTGGAGGTGAGTCACCAGGGACAGTGTAGGTGGGTCACCAGGGACAGTGGAGGTGGGTCACCAGGGACAGTGGAGGTGGGTCACCAGGGACAGTGGAGGTGGGTCACCAGGGACAGTGTAGGTGAGTCACCAGGAACAGTGGAGGTGAGTCACCAGGGACAGTGGAGGTGGGTCACCAGGGACAGTGTAGGTGGGTCACCAGGGACAGTGGAGGTGGGTCACCAGGGACAGTGTAGGTGGGTCACCAGGGACAGTGGAGGTGGGTCACCAGGGACAGTGGAGGTGAGTCACCAGGGACAGTGTAGGTGGGTCACCAGGAACAGTGGAGGTGGGTCACCAGGGACAGTGGAGGTGGGTCACCAGGGACAGTGTAGGTGGGTCACCAGGGACAGTGGAGGTGGGTCACCAGGGACAGTGTAGGTGGGTCACCAGGAACAGTGGAGGTGGGTCACCAGGGACAGTGGAGGTGGGTCACCAGGGACAGTGTAGGTGGGTCACCAGGGACAGTGGAGGTGGGTCACCAGGGACAGTGGAGGTGGGTCACCAGGGACAGTGGAGGTGAGTCACCAGGGACAGTGGAGGTGAGTCACCAGGGACAGTGTAGGTGAGTCACCAGGGACAGTGGAGGTGAGTCACCAGGGACAGTGTAGGTGGGTCACCAGGGACAGTGGAGGTGGGTCACCAGGGACAGTGGAGGTGAGTCACCAGGGACAGTGTAGGTGGGTCACCAGGGACAGTGGAGGTGGGTCACCAGGGACAGTGGAGGTGGGTCACCAGGGACAGTGTAGGTGAGTCACCAGGAACAGTGGAGGTGAGTCACCAGGGACAGTGGAGGTGGGTCACCAGGGACAGTGTAGGTGGGTCACCAGGGACAGTGGAGGTGGGTCACCAGGGACAGTGGAGGTGAGTCACCAGGGACAGTGTAGGTGGGTCACCAGGAACAGTGGAGGTGGGTCACCAGGGACAGTGGAGGTGGGTCACCAGGGACAGTGTAGGTGGGTCACCAGGGACAGTGGAGGTGGGTCACCAGGGACAGTGTAGGTGGGTCACCAGGAACAGTGGAGGTGGGTCACCAGGGACAGTGGAGGTGGGTCACCAGGGACAGTGTAGGTGGGTCACCAGGGACAGTGGAGGTGGGTCACCAGGGACAGTGGAGGTGGGTCACCAGGGACAGTGGAGGTGAGTCACCAGGGACAGTGGAGGTGAGTCACCAGGGACAGTGGAGGTGGGTCACCAGGGACAGTGGAGGTGAGTCACCAGGGACAGTGGAGGTGAGTCACCAGGGACAGTGGAGGTGGGTCACCAGGGACAGTGGAGGTGAGTCACCAGGGACAGTGGAGGTGGGTCACCAGGGACAGTGGAGGTGAAATGTCCATCTCTGGGTGAGGTCATACTGGGGGCATGAGGTTTCCAGTAAGGTTGCGGTTAGGGTTAAGATAAGAGTTAGGTTTATAAACAGTAAGGTTAAGGTTAGGGTTAAGGTTAGGGTTAAGGTAAGAGTTAGGTTCATAAACAGTAAGGTTAATGTTAGGGTTAAGGTAAGAGTTAAGTTTATAAACAGTAAGGTTAGGGTTAGGGTTAGGGTTAGGGTTAAGGTAAGAGTTAAGTTTATAAACAGTAAGGTTAGGGTTAGGGTTAGGGTTAAGGTAATAGTTAGGTTTATAAACAGTAAGGTTAAGGTTAGGGTTAAGGTAATAGTTAGGTTTATAAACAGTAAGGTTAAGGTTAGGGTTAAGGTAAGAGTTAGGTTTATAAACAGTAAGGTTAGGGTTAGGGTTAGGGTTAAGGTAATAGTTAGGTTTATAAACAGTAAGGTTAAGGTTAGGGTTAAGGTAAGAGTTAGGTTTATAAACAGTAAGGTTAATGTTAGGGTTAAGGTAAGAGTTAGGTTTATAAACAGTAAGGTTAATGTTAGGGTTAAGATAAGAGTTAGGTTTATAAACAGTAAGGTTAAGGTTAGGGTTAAGATAAAAGTTAGGTTTATAAACAGTAAGGTTAATGTTAGGGTTAAGATAAGAGTTAGGTTTATAAACAGTAAGGTTAATGTTAGGGTTAAGGTAAGAGTTAGGTTTATAAACAGTAAGGTTAAGGTTAGGGTTAAGATAAGAGTTAGGTTCATAAACAGTAAGGTTAATGTTAGGGTTAAGGTAAGAGTTAGGTTTATAAACAGTAAGGTTAGGGTTAGGGTTAAGGTAAGAGTTAGGTTTATAAACAGTACGGTTAAAGGTTAGGGTTAATGTAAGAGTTAGGTTTATAAACAGTAAGGTTAATGTTAGGGTTAATGTAAGAGTTAGGTTTATAAACAGTAAGGTTAATGTTAGGGTTAAGGTAAGAGTTAGGTTTATAAACAGTAAGGTTAAAGGTTAGGGTTAACACTTTAATCGCCGAAGACGCTGTGCAGCGTCTTTCCCCGCCATGCTTATTCTGCCGAAGACGCTGGACAGCGTCTTTGATATCAATATTTCAAAAATCTGTGATCGAAATCATATTTCTCCCCCAGAGACATTATATGTACTGGTGAGCCCCTCTCAACTCTCCAACGGTTCAAGAGCGCCATCTGGTGGCCGATCGGCCGATCGCCCAAACAGGAAGTGATGCGGATGAAGTGGTGCTCACCCATATTTCGTCCGGGCACTCGCTATCGTTAGCAGGACTCCATCTTGACACACTGGATGTCGATTGGTTGCAAATAACTCGATAAACAACATGATTTGGACGTATATACTATTATACAACCTGGAAATGGATCGGGTATTTCTACATCCCATAATAGGAATATTTCAGTTCCACGCTCATCGTCCAACGGCGCGAGGAAGATACGGTAAGATCCAGCATTATTTTTCAACGTGTTCTTTACTAACTGCTCTAATGATCATATCACCCACACTAGATGAATGATATAACGTTGCCCACGGAATTATAAACGACCCCCCGCCCATCCGGTCAACATCAGATCATACTTAGTAACTCCTAGAAGCACGTCCAGTTGACATTTTTTATCTCGCACAGATTCCTATCAAACTGTATTTGATCATCAATATAATGCATTTGGGGCTATAAATCAAGTTCTGGAGAAAGCTGCAGAAAACGATAAAAACATACTTATACTTTAGACCGTATTTTAGTATGAATATGTGAATGAAAAAGTATAACGTTGCTACACCCTGAACAATAGATATAGGACGTTGAATGGGCCATAGTAATGTCAATTTAGCAATACAATTTAAAAAGTTATAGCACTGCAAAGAAGGGGAACTTCTCCATGTTAAATAGGGCTGGCGAGGGATGGTAAATTATGAATTTAACCCCGGCGATCAAAGTGTTAATGTGGGCGGTCAGGTGGCGTAGCGGAGATTGCGCTCGTCACCAATGCAAGAGGCTGCGGTCTCGACTCCCGGAGAGTCAGCATTGCCTTGGCTTGGGCTGATCGCTATACTAACTCGTTTGGCTGAGTTAGGGGGAGGGAAGCCGTGGGTGGGGATCTGGCATTGTGGACAGCGACGCCTACAGGTCAGGTCTGGGCGCTTGCTCAGCGGAGGCAGGACTTGATGAAGGCAGCGTGACCTCCCACGCGTTACACTTCACCAATGAGAGCCCTCGCTGCCAGGTGAGAAGAGAGTCACTGGCTGTCACCGCACGTGTCTGAGGAAGCGTGCGGATACTTCAGGATTCCCTTGTACCGACCGCCTGATTACTTTTACCAACGGATTTCCAGTTCCGCGTTCACGTTCTGCGATCTGATTGGCCACCGACATTTCTGGTCGCGCCAATCGTGTGACGCCTGTTTCTATCACTGGTTAAGCTTAGGCACTCTTTCGAAGTTGGTTAAGGTTAGAGTTTGTCTTAGAGCAGGGCGATAGAACACCAGCCCTGATTCCAAACTCTAACCTTAACCAACTTCGAAAGAGTCGCCTAAGCTTAACCAGTGATAAACTAGGCGTTAGGTAGTTTGCAGGCTGTTCGAGGCGGAAATGGGCGCACATGTCACATGACCAGAAACGTCAGTGGCCAATCAGATCGCACCAGAAACGTCAGTGGCCAATCAGATCGCAGAACGCGAACGCGGAACTGGAAATCCGTTGGTAAAAAACTAGACGCGTACCGACCAGTAGGAGAACATGCACACAACAAACAGGTAGGGGAGGGGGGGAATTGGCACAACGACTAAATTGGGATGGGGAGAAAGAGAGGGTAAAAAAAAAAGAAAAAAAATTAGGGTTAATGTAAGAGTTAGATTTATACGGTTAGGGTTAAGGTAAGAGCTAGGTTCATAAACAGTAAGGTTAAGATAAGAGTGAAAACACAGAGTGCTATCGATGCTCATCCTGAGGTTCGGTCTGGCAACTCTCCCTATCAAGGTGTCCTTGAGCAAGGCACTGACTGAACCGCTTCATGTACCAGAGGTGCTGAATATAACTGACTCTGCACTCTGACCCCTCTGGTCAAATGTATGCATGTATACGTGTCTCAGAGGTGTAATATACCTGTTATATTATGTGAAGGAAGAATAAAAATACATTGCTCAAGATTAAAAAATAAATAATAATAATAATAATAATAATGATGATAACGAATAATGACTTGAAATAAATTACAAATAATGACATGAAAGAAAACACACGCACGCACACGCACGCAGACACACACACGCGCACGCAGACACACACACACACACGCACACGCACGCACACACACACACACACACACACACACACACACACACACACACACACACACACACACACACACACACACACACACACACACACACACACACACACACACACACACACACACACTAGACCAGAATTGATCCTTATCATAAATGTCCAGGGTTGTTATAGTTTTGTATTTCTCCTAAAATGGTTTTCTAGTTTCAGTTGAGTTTTTGTTAACAAAATATATATATATATATGAATGAATGATTTTATTTCGGTCTTCTTTTACAAAGCATAGTAGTAGAACATTTAAAAACTAAAGAAAATTACCGAAAAGGTGTAATGCTGAAGCTTATAATTGCCTACCGTTTTTACATTACATTATTTACACAAAGAAAATACAAAAAAGAAACATAATTCAGTACATCATTTAGCAAAAACAAAAGGTTACAAAAGTTTCATAGTTTTATGTACAAAACGTATACACATTTATTTATTCGTTTTTTATATATATCTTTTATTTATTTGTTTTGGTCATGATTTGAATACATTACATTATTAATATAACAGAAAAACAATATATATTTTTAGATTTAGTTTTAGATCGTGTTTATTATAATATGGGTGGTATTTATCAGGTTAAGATTACATGATGTACCAATACCTCCCCATGCTCGCCGTGCTGACAATGTGACCACGTTGACACACTTTTTTCTAAAGTATTTTTTTCTTAATTATTTTTATTTAGTTAACAAAAAAGGACATACCTAGTTTTAATCTTTTGTTTACTTTTAGTTAAATATAATAACTTTTTAATTGTTTTTATTCTGATTCCTTTATTGTCACTTATTTCAGTACTTTACAGCAATAACAGTGAAAATCTATTTATTGTGGTCCCTCGACCATAGCAGCTTCTATCTTAATAATAAGATAGATTCTTAATAATAAAATAAGATAAAAATACAATACATTTAGCATAGAATAAAATAAGATGACTAAATATAAAGATGACTATATACAGTTCTAAAAGTGTGCAGTGCAGATCAGGATGTAGATATTATACTATATACATTTTAATTAAATAACAAAGATGGCTATGTACAGTTCCAAAAAAAAAGTATGTGTGTAATGACTCATGAGTAATGTGCAAACACATTTCACATTGTGTTTTAATAAACATGATTCCACATTTGCTTACATGACCTCACGTGTGTAATTGTCATGGTATGAGACAAAGCAAATAATCCACACACTAATAAAGATCAATTTCCTTGTCAATAATATTCCAAAATAAATTATAATTCAAGCGTCCTACTGGACGTTCTATCAAGTACTGAAGCCTATCCTATAGAACTGTATAGGAATTTAAACAATCTAATCCTAGGCTTTTTGACTATAGGGTGTCTGCCAATTACATTAAAGGACTGACCACAGTTCAGTACAGTTCTCTCAATAGTATTCATTTTCACTGTATTAAGTATCACATTGTTCACTAACTTCACTTCAACATAATGTCACAAGATCACATTTCCTCCACATGAATTATGCTACATCTCTCTCTCTCTCTCTCCTTCTCTCTACCTCTCTCTCTCACACACACTCTCCTTCTCTCTCTGTCTCTCTCTTCTCTCTCTCCTTCTCTCTACCCCTCTCTCTCTCACACACACTCTCCTTCTCTCTCTGTCTCTCTCTCTCTCTCTCCTTCTCTCTACCTCTCTCTCTCACACACACACACTCTCCTTCTCTCTCTCCCACTCTCTTTATCTCTCTCTCTCTCTCTCTCTCCTCTCTCTCACTCTCTCCTTCTCTCTATCTCTCTCTCTCACACGCACGCACGCACGCACGCACGCACGCACACACACACACACACACACACACACACACACACACACACACACACACACACACACACACACACACACACACACACACACACACACACACACACACACACACACACACACACACACACACACACACACACACACACACACACACACACACACACACACACACACACACAGTGTCTCTTTTGTTGGCCCTGCAGACCGCTGCAAGGCCCACAGCTCCAGAGAGAGACAGAGAGACAGAGAGACAGAGAGACAGAGAGACAGAGAGACAGAGAGACAGAGAGACAGAGAGACAGAGAGCCAGAGAGCCAGAGAGACAGAGAGACAGAGAGACAGAGAGACATCACTTACGGTCTGCGTCAGCCAGCACGATGCAGGGGTTCTTGCCCCCCAGCTCCAGAGACACTCTCTTCAGGTTGCTCTTTGCCGCCGCCTCTTGGATCAGCTGGCCGACCTGCACACAACACAATGCGCCGCGAGCCGCCGTCACAAGAGGGAAGTCGTTCATCAAGGTGTCATCATCATAAGGTGTCGTTTGCGTATCGCTCGTAAAAAAAAAAAGGGTCTGCGTCATGGGGGGGGGGGGGGGGTGGGGGCGGGGTGATTGGAGATAAAATAAAGATTCTCTCCTCTCTCTCTCTAGCTCTCGTTCTCTCTCTCTTTCTCTCCTTCTCTCTCTCTCTATCTATCTCTCTTTCTCTCCTCTCTCTCTCTCTAGCTCTCTTCTCTCTTCTCTCTCTCTTGCTCTCCTTCTCTCTCTCTCTTTTTTTTTGATCCACTTTTTCTCCCATTTTCTATATTTTTCTCCCATCCCAATTTTCGTATCATCCAATTCAACCCTCCCCTGTCACGAACGCTGTTTCTTGCCTCCCACAAGCCGGCTGCAATGTGGACTAAGTCATACATAGCACAAGTCCCCTCCGGTACTTGAGGTAACAGCAGTCGCATCTTTTCACCTGCGCAGCTCGATCTCTCAGTGGCGAGGAGTAAAGCGTGGGAGGCTCATGCTGCCCCCCACACTTCCTGATTCTACTGCGCAGGCGCACCAACCGACCTGTAGGAGTCGCTGTCCACAACACCCGATCCCCACCCATCAGTTTCCCACCCCCTAATACGGCCAATGTGTATTAGTATGAACGACCAGCTAAACTGAAAGCAATGTGGAGCGCTGGGCTCGAACAGGCGAGCCCAGCGTCTCCGCATTCGTGGCGAGCGCCTTGCCCACTACTCTCTCCATCTCTCTCTTTCTCTCCTCTCTCACTCTAGCTCTCATCCTCTCTCTCTCTAGCTCTCATCCTCTTTCTCTCTTTCTCTCCTCTCTCTCTCTCTCTCTCTCTCTCTCTCTCTCTCTCTCTCTCTCTCTCTCTCTCTCTCTTTCTCTCCTCTCTCTCTAGCTCTCCTTCTCTCTATCTTTCTCTCCTCTCTCTCTCTCTCTCTCTCTAGCTCTCGTTCTCTCTCTCTCTACCTCTCTCTCCTTCTCTCTACCTCTCTCTCACACACACACACACACACACACACACACACACACACACACACACACACACACACACACACACACACACACACACACACACACACACACACACTCTCCTTCTCTCTCTCTCTCACTCTCTCTTTCTCTCTCTTTCTCTCTCTCACTCACACACTCTCCTCTCTCTCACTCTCTCTTTCTCTCTATTTATATCTCTCTCACACACTCTCCTCTCTCTCACTCTCTCTTTCTCTCTCTTTATATCTCTCTCACACACTCTCCTCTCTCTCACTCTCTCCTTCTCTCTTTCTCTCTCTGTGTGTCATGGGGGGGGGGGGGGTGGACAGTTGTGATTGGAGGATCAAGAGGAGAGGGGGCGGGGCTTGCAATAGGTAAATTGGCAGCAAAAGGTTTTTTTTAACGTCGGAAAGACTGAATGAGCACAGGTCAGATGTCACAGGTCACAGGTCAGCCACCCAGACCTGACATTGACATTTAAAGGGAAAATGTACCTGCATTTGGCTGCTGGTCGCGCCTTCATTTGAAGCCATGGAAGTCATACTGTTTATCACTGTGTCACATGTCACAGTGTAGATAGAAACACATGACGCATGTCACATGTAAAAAATAATAATTATAATAATAATAATAACTAACCTTACTGTCATGCACTTGTCCTAATATACTAACCTACACTGTAGCACTCAACACTTCCCAATTGCACAGCCCTGGCCTATTCCTATTCCTATTTTATCTTTATTGTACTATATTATATTGTGCTATATTTAGTTTATATCCCATTTAATAGTATTCAACCTCTTTATTTACAGTTGTACAGCCCTGGCCTATATTTTATTTTTATTTTTATTTCATAATTATATTATATTCTATTGTGCTCAACTTAGTTCATATTTAATTTTATCTTACTCCACCTCTTTATTGTATTATCTGTCTGTTAATGTCTGTCCCGCTAATGTCGCACCGAAAACGACCAAAGCAAATTCCTTGTATGTGAAAACTACTTGGCAAATAAAGAATAAAGATACCTCGGTGGAGCCGGTGAATGCCACTTTGTCGATGCCCATGTGGTTGGCGATGGCTGCCCCGGCGGAGGGGCCAAATCCTGGCACGATGTTCACCACGCCGGGAGGAAAGCCGGCCTGATACAACGACCACACAGCGGGGATGTTAGTGATTAGCTTCTATAGCTTGAAACAATCAACTCCCAAAAAACATGATTAAAGAGAGGCAGCCTGCTCACGTAAGACCCTGGCTTTTCTACAGGAAACAAAAGACTAACTAAACAAAACAAAAGTATGTAACTATTAAAACAAACTAACAAACAAACAAACCACATTTCCCCAATTTAACTATTAAAAACATCCCGGCTTATCGGTGATGAATCACACCTGCTTCTGGGCTCACATGTCAGCCATTTTTAAGACTGAATCATTCTAATTCCTGTCAAGATCAATAGGAAACACTACAATATCTATATCACAAGGGCTGCAATATGGACATTATATGAAATAGCAATCAGTGAGTGGAATAGATAGAGAATATTGTACATAATAGCTATGGTGATATTTACCATCAGAGGGAAATGCTATGGGGCATAAACACCTAAAAGGAACACGGCTGCTCAAAGGGTTGGAAACCTCATCAGAAGGAACCTTAGATTTAAAAGCTGAAAACTAGACTTTAAAAGAATCACATCACAATCGCAATATATGGCACAGTAATTACAATATGATGTTTTTTGTCCACACTGTGTGGCCTTGCTGGGTGTGCAGCAGATAGCTGTAGTGTAGTTTCTTACACCTGCTTCTCAACCGTGTGAAAGACTCCATGCTAAACCCACTACCTAAACCCACTACCTAAGCCCACTACCTAATCCCACTACCTAAACCCACTACCTAAGCCCACTACCTAAGCCCACTACCTAAGCCCACTACCTAAGCCCACTACCTAATCCCACTACCTAAATCCACTACCTAAACCCACTACCTAAATCCACTACCTAATCCCACTACCTAAGTCCACTACCTAATCCCACTACCTAAGCCCACTACCTAAGCCCACTACCTAATCCCACTACCTAAGCCCACTACCTAAGCCCACTACCTAAGCCCACTACCTAAATCCACTACCTAAGCCCACTACCTAAGCCCTAAACCCACTACCTAAACCCACTACCTAAGCCCACTACCTAAGCCCACTACCTAAGCCCACTACCTAAGCCCACTACCTAAGCCCACTACCTAAGCCCACTACCTAAACCCACTACCTAAGCCCACTACCTAATCCCACTACCTAAATCCACTACCTAAACCCACTACCTAAATCCACTACCTAATCCCACTACCTAAGCCCACTACCTAATCCCACTACCTAAGCCCACTACCTAAGCCCACTACCTAATCCCACTACCTAAGCCCACTACCTAAGCCCACTACCTAAGCCCACTACCTAAGCCCACTACCTAAGCCCACTACCTAAGCCCACTACCTAAATCCACTACCTAAGCCCACTACCTAAATCCACTACCTAAGCCCACTACCTAAACCCACTACCTAAGCCCACTACCTAAGCCCACTACCTAAATCCACTACCTAAATCCACTACCTAAGCCCACTACCTAAACCCACTACCTAAACCCACTACCTAAGCCCACTACCTAAATCCACTACCTAATCCCACTACCTAAGTCTGCTACCTAAATCCACTACCTAAGCCCACTACCTAAACCCACTACCTAAGCCCACTACCTAAACCCACTACCTAAATCCACTACCTAAATCCACTACCTAAGCCCACTACCTAAACCCACTACCTAAACCCACTACCTAAGCCCACTACCTAAATCCACTACCTAATCCCACTACCTAAGCCCACTACCTAAATCCACTACCTAATCCCACTACCTAAGCCCACTACCTAAATCCACTACCTAATCCCACTACCTAAGCCCACTACCTAAATCCACTACCTAAGCCCACTACCTAAACCCACTACCTAAGCCCACTACCTAAGCCCTAAACCCACTACCTAAACCCACTACCTAAGCCCACTACCTAAATCCACTACCTAATCCCACTACCTAAACCCACTACCTAAGCCCACTACCTAAGTCCGCTACCTAAATCCACTACCTAAGCCCACTACCTAAATCCACTACCTAAACCCACTACCTAAGCCCACTACCTAAGCCCACTACCTAAATCCACTACCTAAACCCACTACCTAAGCCCTAAACCCACTACCTAAACCCACTACCTAAGCCCTAATCCCACTACCTAAACCCACTACCTAAACCCACTACCTAAATCCACTACCTAAGCCCACTACCTAAGCCCACTACCTAAGCCCACTACCTAAGCCCACTACCTAAATCCACTACCTAAGCCCACTACCTAAGTCTGCTACCTAAATCCACTACCTAATCCCACTACCTAAACCCACTACCTAAGCCCACTACCTAAGCCCACTACCTAAGTCCACTACCTAAGTCCGCTACCTAAATCCACTATCTAAGCCCACTACCTAAATCCACTACCTAAGCCCACTACCTAAGTCTGCTACCTAAACCCACTACCTAAGCCCACTACCTAAGTCTGCTACCTAAACCCACTACCTAAGCCCACTACCTAAACCCACTACCTAAGTCTGCTACCTAAATCCACTACCTAAGCCCACTATCTAAGCCTACTACCTAAGCCCACTACCTAAGCCCGCTACCTAAGCCCACTACCTAAGCCCACTACCTAAGCCACGCATAGACAGGTTGAGTGGTAGACGTTCTGGGAGAAAACCCGGCCTGACATGACAATGTGTTAGTGATTAGGACCACAGGGTAGTTCCTCGCTCTAAACAATCATCCCGAAACACGACAGAGGAGAGAGGCAGCACAATGACATAAGAGCTGGGCTTTAGGCCTACTATAGCAATGATAGCCTAGAACTCTTTGGAACAATGGTCTGTCAGCAAATACTAATGTTCATGTGACTTCCTTTATCCCTATACTCTATATACTGTAGCAATACGTTAGGATGTAACGTCCCTGTAGTTGATTTATCCCTACTCTATATACTGTAGCAATATGTTAGGATGCACTTGATTTACTGTATCCCTACTCTATACTGTAACATCTGCACAGGGGACAGTTTTTACTGAAGCTTCACATTATTTGTTGCAGCATGAAAGGAGAGAAGAGGACAAAGAGGAGAGGAGTAGAGAGGTGGGGAGAGGAGTAGAGAGGTGGGGAGGGGAGAAGAGAAGAGAATAGAAGAGAAGACAAGACAATACAAGAGAAGAGAAGAGAACAGAACAGAAGACAAGAGAAGACAAGACAAGATAAGAGAAGACAAGACAAGACAAGACAAGACAAGACAAGACAAGACAAGACAAGACAAGACAAGACAAGACAAGACAAGAGAAGAGAAGAGAAGAGAAGAGAAGAGAAGAGAAGAGAAGAGAAGAGAAGAGAAGAGAAGAGAGGAGAGGAGAGGAGAGGAGAGGAGAGGAGAGGAGAGGAGAGGAGAGGAGAGGAGAGGAGAGGAGAGGAGAGGAGAGGAGAGGAGAGTAATCTAGCAAGTACCTTAATGACCTTTTATCCCCAAAGTACACATTATTACTGTGTTTTGTATGTTTTTACAGGTGGCGCAACAGGCGGGATCATCCCTATGTTCCCCGGGTCCTATGTTCCCCGGGTTCTATGTTCCCCGCTTTGATTGATTAATAGATTGAAAACTTTATTAATTTTTATTATTTTATTAATTATGAATGTCCGCCTTGTTTCGAACGGTTAAGCTTAGGCCCTCTTGCGAACTGGTTAAGGTTAGAGTTTGGAATCAGGGCTGGTGGTCTAAAATTTTCAATCAATCAATCAATCAATCAATCAAAGCGGGGAACATAGAACCCGGGGAACATAGGACCCGGGGAACATAGACATGCTCCCCAACAGGCCACAGTTGCCATTTGTCTTCGTGATCATCAGATATAACTATAATTCCATTACAGATAATCCATTACTCTGCAGGCCTGCTCACCTCTTTGATGAGCGCTCCGACGTGCAGGGCGGTGAGAGGCGTCTGCTCGGCGGGCTTGATGACCACGGTGTTTCCACAGCTCAGCGCGGGCGCTATCTTCCACATGAACATCAGGAGAGGGAAGTTCCACTGGAAGAGACGAAGAACAGGTAAGTGTCCGATCTGATCTAGTGTCAGTGTTACTGGAAGAGACGAAGAACAGGTAAGTGTCTGATCTGATCTAGTGTCAGCGTTACTGGAAGAGACGAAGAGCAGGTAAGTGTCTGATCTGATCTGATGTCAGCGTTACTGCTATGTGATGTTGTAAAGAAACATCTGCAGATAAGTGTCTGATGTGATCTAGTGTTCTATTTTTTTTCTTTTTTCTTTGATTATTATTAATAATTATTTAATTTTTTTAACTATGTTTTAACCCTGTAGCACTTTGGGATCCTAGTGAATGAAAAGTGCAATACAAATACAATTTATTATTATTATGATTATTAGTGTCAGTGTTACTGCTATGTGATGTTGTAAACAAACATCTGCAGGGCAGAAACCAACATTTTACCAACAACAACAACAACAACAACAGTAGTAACTATTTAGATTAGATTAGATTAAAATGTATTGTCATCATACAGCACGAGTACAGTACAATGCAAATAAGTTTGGCATCCAACCAGAGTGCAAATGTAGCAGTAAAGTGCAACAGCAATATACAATGTACATGTGATTACACTGGGTTTAAAGTATATAATATTACTACTGAGCATAGTGTTAATCAGATGTATGTACAGAGTTGTATTAATATGTACAGTGATACAGGTATAAAGACACTATGGTAGTAAGTCATACTGGCCAACAGCGTAACTAGTAAGAGTAGGTAAGGGATATGTACAGATATAGATATGTAAAAAGGATTATATGCAGGTATGTACAGATGTGGATATATATATATATATATATTAGAGGTGGGCATAGATTAATTTTTTTAATCTAGATTAATCTATCGGCAATCCTGGATTTAATCTAGATTAATCTAGATTAAAATGGCTCAAAAAAAAAAAAAAAAAACTGCCGAAGGCATTCAAAATATGTGTGTTCTACCCAAATAATGACCAGAAGTAAGTCCTTACTTTTTCTTTCCTCCTTATGTTTCTCAGGCCAGGTGGCCCATTACACCATGAGCCCATCTCCCATTTCCAAAATGCATTACAGACTGTTTGAAAAAGCTGTTTTGCTATGATAATTGGTAATGAAATATCAAAATAATGTTCAATAAGATGTACTTGTGTTTAATAAGTTGTTTTATTCAGAAGTTAACACAAATAAATAATATTACCAGTACAGTACAGTATCTAGCACACTCTCAGGAGCAAAACAGAAAGAATCATTTCAAACTTGAACTATGTGACATGGCTTGAATCAACTGCTCCAGTGGAGTTGCTCAGTGGCCAATGGTGTCAACTGTGGTTGTACTGGGCAGCTCCCAGGTGTGAATGGAACTCTGTGAATGTGAAGCAGGGCGTTCCTGAAAAAGAGCATCTGTGCTCAGCGAACCTACCCTGGGTAAATAAAGGTATAAAAAAAAAAAAAAAAAAAAAAAAAAAAATTTTTTAGATTAATGCGTTAATTATATTATCGCGCGATACTAGTATAGCGTTAACGCAGCACGTTAACGCCGTTAACGGCCCAGCTCTAATATATATATATATATATATATATATGGTAAGAATAAATATATATATACAACCACACAACAACAACAACAAAAACGTATCATGGTAATTTCAGTTTTACCATGGTACCAGCCAATGTATAAATAATTTACCATGGTACTACCATGGCAAAAGTCATGTATCGCCACGGTATAATCCATATGGTGGATTTTTTTTTAGAAATATGATACTTTTTCATAAAGGAAAGCTGCAATTACTACTATAGTACTACTACTGCTACGAAAAATGTAATCTGGCCTATGGGTGACCATGTTGGGTGGGGCATTCTATAATTTCTATCTTTCTATGTGACTCGCCCATTCCTATCTATCTACGTCCCTCACCCCATATCTCTCATATGCGTACATTCTCTTTTTTTGCGTCCATGGAACGTCTACTGCTTGATCACAAAATCAACATGGGCTCAAATAATAATAAATAATCTAGTGATACTTAATTGTGGTCCCTCTGCCCACTAATATAGATGTGGAATAAGAGTAAATTCACTTAGATCCTTCAAGCCTGAGGGCACAGTTCCAGGCTGGATCTCTTTCCACTTGAGGATCAAAACTCCTTTGAACAAACAACTTAGCCTTCTGCTTCCCAGAGTCTTATTTTCAAAAACACTGACGCAGAAGCACTACTCGCTTACTAACGCTTGTTGAAACCCACCAGGCGCAGGCGCAAGCACGAGCGGGTTTCGTGCGAGAACAGCACGCGTGGCCATCCACACGAGTCCGACTTCGGAGCGGGCGAAAGTGCACGGAGGAAGGCACATTTACATTGGAACAGCTGTAAATGCCTAGTCTATATATATTACACATATGTTGGATTATGTAATTGGTTTGTCATGACAAACCAATAAAAAATCGCGAATTAACCGGTGGCTACAACAACACACAGTAACTACATGCATCATTGTTTACAATGAACGGTGGGGCTGTTGTTGTAGCCACCGGTTAATTCGCGATTTTTAATTGGTTTGTCATGACAAACCAATTACATAATCCAACATATGTGTAAAGAAACTGTCGTAAATTAAATTGATCAAAATGACCCGTATAAGCATTACAGGAGGGATCAAAATCATCTAGCGGTTTCTGGAAAAGGCCACAGGAGAATTCAGTCAAAAGCTAACAGTGCAACCCTTCACCCTTCACCTAGCAGCTATAGGAAAAAGCTCAGAGTGCCATAAAAATAAGAACAGATCAAATGGCAAACAGATGACACATCTTCCTCCACACAACGAACAGGGATGGTGCGCCCAATAACTAACTTTAAGTCAAAAAGTGACAGCCTGAAGGCCAGCAGAGAAGAGTTCTGTTTACTTTAGCTAGCAGACCAAACAGGCCATTCTGGGATACCCACTGTTAGGTTGAGTGGGTACTATATTTCCATCTGTATGAGGGTCGCATTCAGGGACACTTGGGTAAATCATTCTAAAAGGAAACTAGTTCATGTCCCCTCTGTAAGGTCACCTTGTAACGCTGTTTCGCAAGACCCAAATGACTGTCACTTAGAGGGGAGACCTTCTAGCCAATAGAAAAGCATGCTCTCTGGGGTGACGGCACTGGATGGCGCAAGGGCGGGGGGGATTCTCTCTTCTCTATAAAACCTGCAGGTTGAATGATGGAGGGGAACAGAGAGACAGAGACACGGAGACACAGAGACGCAGAGAGACACGCAGAGAGAACGGAGAAGCAGAGACTGGAGAATCCACCCCACCAGAGTTCGAGAACAGAGCCGAGAAGAAACCTTCGAGACGAGCTGATTAGAAATAGAAATAATTGATGCTGTAAACCTGATTGATTAAGCTGTTGGATATTCCAATAAAGCAACGGTCAGACCGTTTACACCTGCAGCGCTGTCTCCTGTCTCCACGTGATTTCCAAAGGACCAATCAGATGAATTAACTCTTTATTATAACGTGATACAACAGCAGAGTAAGCAGCTATCCCACTATACAACTGAAAACGATTAGATAGCTATACATAGAATCATTGAGAATATACATTAAAACAACATATTCCAGTTAACGGTATATTTTTTTAATGATTCGTTACGGCGTAATCAATACTTCCATTTGTATAAATTGCGTTAAGCGGCTGAGGAGGCTGAGGAGCTTGTCGCGGCTCATGCGCATGCGCACGCTCGGCCAATCAGAGCAACGCGGAAGGGCATGTTGGTTGCCGAAAGTATTCACGCGGTGAGGACACAGCACATGTATTCAAAGAACTACAATCAGTGGACCAGAGTTCCCCACTCCAAACTAAATCAGCAGACTCTCCACCACCCGGTCTAAAGTTAGATCCACAAAGGGTTAGTTCTCTGGGAACTGCTAGACATTGCACACCTGCTGTAATTAACACTTTGATCGCCATGGTTAAATTCATAATTTACCATTCCTCGCCATCTCTATTTGTCTATGGAGAAGTTCCCCTTCTTTGCAGGGCTATAACTTTTTAAATTTTATTGCTAAATTGACATTATTATGGCCCATTCAATGTCCTATATCTATTGTTCAGGGTGTAGCAACGTTATACTTTTTCATTCACATATTCATACTAAAATACGGTCTAAAGTATAAGTATGTTTTTATCGTTTTCTGCAGCTTTCTCCAGAACGTGATTTATAGCTCCAAATGCATTATATTGATGATGAAATACAGTTTGATAGCAATCGGCGCGAGATAAAAAATTTCAACTGGACGTGGTTCTAGAAGTTACTACGTATCATCTGATGTTGACCGGATGGGCGGGGGGTCGTTTATAATTCCGTGGGCAACGTTATATCATTCATCTAGTGTGGGTGATATGATCATCAGAGCCGTTAGTAAAGAACACGTTGGAAAATAATGCTGGATCTTACCGTATCTTCCTCACGCCGTTGGACGATGAGCGTGGAGCAGAGATATTCCTATTATGGGATGTCGAAATACCCGATCCATCTCCAGGTTGTATAATAGTATATACGTCCAAATCATGTTGTTTGTCGAGTTATTTGCACCGATCGGTGTTCACTGTGTCAAGATGGAGTCCTGCTAATGATAGCGAGTGCCCGGACGAAATATGGGTGAGCACCACTTCATCCACATGACTTCCTGTTGGGCGATCTGCCGATCGGCCACCAGATGGCGCTCTTGAACCGTTAGAGAGTTGAGTGGAGCTCAGCAGTATATCTCAGGTCCCCGGAGGAGAAATATGATTTCGATCACAGATTTTTGAAATATTGATATCAAAGACGTGTTACGGCGTCTTCGGCAGAATGAGCATGGCGGACAATGACGAGTTTCGGCGTTTCCGGCGATTAAAGTGTTAAATGTCATCTCAGCATAGTGTAATTCTGAGATTTCCAGGCCGATGCCCGGTCTCACAGGAAATCAAATTAATCGAATTAACAAAAAGGCCAAAGGCAACCTATAACATGAATGTAGTGTTCTCTGTAACTGTCATTGCTGCCTCATGCCCAGAACCTACACCCCTCGCGCCACAGCAGTAAGAACCAGGGAGATCCCCCCTTGAACGGCCTTTCCAAGGTTTCTCTCACACAGCAGTAAGAACCTACACCCCTCGCACCACAGCAGTTAGAACCTACACCCCTCGCACCACAGCAGTAAGAACCTACACCCCTCGCACCACAGCAGTTAGAACCTACACCCCTCGCACCACAGCAGTAAGAACCTACACCCCTCGCACCACAGCAGTTAGAACTTAGAACCTACACCCCTCGCACCAAATTTGTTTTCATATTATCACAGTTTGAATGGTTAAGAACATATTTACTAACAGCTAACAGTTATAGTATCTCTAAATAGTAAAAACCTTTGTTTAAAAAAGGCAGTTTGTGACACCTAGCATCTGACTGCCATGGTGTTTAAAATGCAGCCAAACTTAGATTGTATTTTCTCTGTTTTTTTCGGCTCTGAGACTTGAGGTTTAAAGGAACACGCCAATGTAAAATAAAAATAAAATAAAACACCAGGGCTTTTGAGGTGATGAAATCACTGCGCCCAGCCAGCAGTAGTGCGTAAAAAAATTGTTACGAGTATATATGTTATGGTTTGTAACCGACCCCAATCGCACAACACAAGACAGGTATGAGAGTAAGCCAAGAACTGGGCATTTATTGAAACACACAGAAACGGCACTGTCCCTTTAAGGGAGAACACAAATAACTGGAAAACAAGAAATGGGAAAAGGCAGAGTGCCTTTAAGAGGCGAGCTGGCAAGGGGAGGGCTAAGGGAAAAACAGACAGGGCAAGGGACAAGGGCAGGAACTGGGAGGACTAGGGGGACTGGACAGGGAAGACTAGGAGGACTAGGAGGGGAACCAGGGACAGAGGCCCGCGGAGGCGGGCTGGGGACAGGGAGGACTAGGAGGACTAGAGTGGGGAAACAGGGACAGAGGCCCGCGGAGGCGGGCTGGGGACAGGGAGGACTAGGAGGACTAGAGTGGGGAAACAGGGACAGAGGCCTGCGGAACAGGGCGAGGGCTGGAGCTGCTTAAGGGACAGAGAAAACAGACAACGCCTGGGATACAAGCATTGATGAATGTTGCTGCTCTGCAGCTTCTCCCGGGATGGTTAGTCTGGGGAAGCAGGTGGTGACGTCAGAGCCGCTCTGCAGACTTCTCTCGGCAGATCTCCGAGGTGGTAAGCGGGACCGAGAGGGAGAGAGGGAGCGGGTTAGCTCAGAGTACAGTAGGGAACAGAGCAGGTGAACAGGAGAAGTGACTTGTCCCAAAAACAGAGTAATCCAGGTGACAGAATCTTCGGTGTATATACACACTGTGAGTAAACGTCCCAAACACAAATCCACGTGATAGAATCTTCGGTGCAAATAAACACTGTGAGCGAAGTCCCAAATACAAATCCAAGTGATAATATCTTCGGTGTGTAAACACACAGTGAGCGATGATAAGGCCAAATATTATCCCAATGAACAATCCAAAAAGCTGATGCTGGGTGAGTGACAGTCTGACAAAAAGCAGGATATCTTCAGTGTCTAAAAACACACGAAAAACGAATAGGAATCAAAGACAGTCATAAAAAACTCACCCAGGCGCTGTGCGTAAAGAGAGCAGGATCAACAGGGCGAGCGCGTCGCCACGGGGAACGGGGTGTCCAAGCGGAGGTCTGAGTGGTGCGCGACTGCTTGGAGTAAGCGTCGGTACGGAGGGCGCATCTGGCGCGGAGGTCTGAGTGGTGCGCGACTGCTTGGAGTACGTGCCGGTACGGAGGGCGCATCTGGCGCGGAGGTCTGAGTGGTGCGCGTCTGCTTGGAGTACGCGCCGGTACGGAGGACGCATCTGGAGTGCGTCTGAATGCGCGTCTGGAGTGAAGAGCGCGTCTGCGCGGAAGAGCGCGCCGGCTCGGAGAGATGCATCCTCCCGTAGAGTATTAGGAAGCGATGCGCGTCTGGAGTGAAGAGCGCGTCTGCTGCGCGGAGGTCTGGATGCGGGTCTGGGCGTCTGCTGCGCGGAGGTCTGAATGCGCGTCTGGGCGTCTGCTGCGCGGAGGTCTGGATGCGCGTCTGGACGTCTGCTGCGCGGAGGTCTGAAGTGGAACACTGGAATACCTCCCGTAGAGGATTAGAGAGCGTAGTAACAATGTCTCCATCCAGGCAAACGGCGACAGGTGGCCAAAGCTTGCACCCCGTCTCACGCCGGAGATAAAACAGCAGACAGAACCAGAACTCCCGTAGGAGCCTATAGACAGAGTAACTCCCGAAGGAGTTAGGTGATAGAGATATGATAAGGAATGATACGGGACGACCCGACCGGAACTGAGGGGAGAGCGAGGTACTTAAAGCCCACAGGGGAACTAATTAGAATACACGTCAGGTGCGTGAAGGTAATTGATACTTGAACCTAGAAGTGTGTGTTCGGCACCAGACCAATCAAACACATAATGACAGGTAGTCCAAGGGTGTGGTTGCTGAAGAGCAAACGAACGCGAGGGTGGGGGCTAGTGAGGTGAGGAGAATGCAATTGATTAACAGAAAACTAAAGGAACAGAGCGAGTAGGCTTAAAGGAACAGAGCGAGTAGGCTTAAAGGAACAGAGCGAGTAGGTGGGCAATGGACAAAACCTCACAGTACCCCCCCCCTCCACGGGAGCCACCCGGCGACCCAAAAATACAGACAGAGTGGCAGGGGACAAAAGCAAGGCAACAAACAAAAAGTACTGGGCCAAGCCAGCAGGGGAAGCCACAACAAAGGTGGGGCTAGCAACCGGGGCAGGGTAGCCGAGGGGTAACTAGGGGAGCTGAGGGGTAACCAGAGGAGCTGAGGGGTAACTAGAGGAGCTGAGGGGTAACTAAGAGGAGCTGAGGGGTAACAGCCAAGGGCACTGAATGCTACAGGGCCTTTGCTAGCTGTACCGCCACATTAACATAGAGGCTGCGCTAGCCGCCGGAGCTAGGCTAGCAGACAGGGCTGGAACAGGGGCACTGGAGAGGGGAACAGGGAAGGGGCTAGCAGAGGGAAAGGGTAGCTGCCAGGGCACTGATCGCTACAGGGCCTATGCTAGCTGTACCGCCACATTAACATAGAGGCTGCGCTAGCTGCCGGAGCTAGGCTGGCAGACAGGGCTGGACCAGCATGAGAGAACAAGCTAGCTGGAAGGACAGTCCTAGCTGTGGGGAACTGACCTTGCTAGCAGAAGGGGCAGTCCTAGCAGTGAGAGAAAACTGACCTTGCTAGCTGAAGGGGCAGCCCTAGCAGTGGGAGCAAACTGACCCTGCTAGCTGAAGGGGCAGTCCTAGCAGTGGGAGAAAACTGACCTTGCTAGCTGAAGGGGCAGTCCTAGCAGTGGGGGCAAACTGACCTTGCTAGCTGAAAGGGCAGTCCTAGCAGTGGGAAAACTGACCTCGCTAGGCGAAAGGGCAGTCCTAGCAGTGGGAAAAAACTGACCTTGCTAGCTGAAAGGGCAGTCCTAGCAGTGGGAAAAAACTGACCTTGCTAGCTGAAAGGGCAGTCCTAGCAGTGGGAAAAACTGACCTTGCTAGCTGAAAGGGCAGTCCTAGCAGTGGGAAAACTGACCTTGCTAGCTGAAAAGGCAGTCCTAGCAGTGGGAGAAAAATGACCTTGCTAGCTGAAAGGGCAGTCCTAGCAGTGGGAAAAACTGACCTTGCTAGCTGAAGGAGCAGTCCTAGCAGTGGGAAAACTGACCTTGCTAGCTGAAGGAGCAGTCCTAGCAGTGGGAAGGCTACACAAAAGGTGGAGGCCATGCAGAGGGACCGGGTTAGCTGCCTGGGCATGGCTAGCTACAGGGCCTATGCTAGCTGCAAGGCTGCATTAACATAGAGGCTGTGCTAACAGCCGGGGCTAAGCTAGCAGACTGGGGCCATGCAGAGGGACTGGGTTAGCTGCCTGGGCAAGGCTAGCTACAGGGCCTATGCCAGCAGCAAGGGCTGCATTAACATAGTGGCTGTGCTAGCAGCCGGGGCAAAGCTAGCAGACTGGGGCCATGCTGGTAGTAGAGGCCTAACAAGCTGCAGGGGAGCTAACGAGGCTAACAGGGAAGCCAACAGGGAAGCTAACAGGCTAACAGGGGAGCCAACAGGGCTAACAGGAAGGACTAAACAGGCTAACCAGGGGAGCTAACAGGGGAGACTAACAAAAAAAAAGGCAAACTCAACCACACCGTCTGTGCTGGCTGGGGTCGTCGATTGGTCGGGTCGTACTGTTATGGTTTGTAACCGACCCCAATCGCACAACACAAGACAGGTATGAGAGTAAGCCAAGAACTGGGCATTTATTGAAACACACAGAAAACGGCACTGTCCCTTTAAGGGAGAACACAAATAACTGGAAAACAAGAAATGGGAAAAGGCACAGTGCCTTTAAGAGGCGAGCTGGCAAGGGGAGGGCTAAGGGAAAAACGGACAGGGCAAGGGACAAGGGCAGGAACTGGGAGGACTAGGGGGACTGGACAGGGAAGACTAGGAGGACTAGGAGGGGAACCAGGGACAGAGGCCCGCGGAGGCGGGCTGGGGACAGGGAGGACTAGGAGGACTAGAGTGGGGAAACAGGGACAGAGGCCCGCGGAGGCGGGCTGGGGACAGGGAGGACTAGGAGGACTAGAGTGGGGAAACAGGGACAGAGGCCCGCGGAACAGGGCGAGGGCTGGAGCTGCTTAAGGGACAGAGAAAACAGACAACGCCTGGGATACAAGCATTGATGAATGTTGCTGCTCTGCAGCTTCTCCCGGGATGGTTAGTCTGGGGAAGCAGGTGGTGACGTCAGAGCCGCTCTGCAGACTTCTCTCGGCAGATCTCCGAGGTGGTAAGCGGGACCGAGAGGGAGAGAGGGAGCGGGTTAGCTCAGAGTACAGTAGGGAACAGAGCAGGTGAACAGGAGAAGTGACTTGTCCCAAAAACAGAGTAATCCAGGTGACAGAATCTTCGGTGTATATACACACTGTGAGTAAACGTCCCAAACACAAATCCACGTGATAGAATCTTCGGTGCAAATAAACACTGTGAGCGAAGTCCCAAATACAAATCCAAGTGATAATATCTTCGGTGTGTAAACACACAGTGAGCGATGATAAGGCTAAATATTATCCCAATGAACAATCCAAAAAGCTGATGCTGGGTGAGTGACAGTCTGACAAAAAGCAGGATATCTTCAGTGTCTAAAAACACACGAAAAACGAATAGGAATCAAAGACAGTCATAAAAAACTCACCCAGGCGCTGTGCGTAAAGAGAGCAGGATCAACAGGGCGAGCGCGTCGCCACGGGGAACGGGGTGTCCAAGCGGAGGTCTGAGTGGTGCGCGACTGCTTGGAGTAAGCGTCGGTACGGAGGGGCGCATCTGGCGCGGAGGTCTGAGTGGTGCGCGACTGCTTGGAGTACGCGCCGGTACGGAGGGCGCATCTGGCGCGGAGGTCTGAGTGGTGCGCGTCTGCTTGGAGTACGCGCCGGTACGGAGGACGCATCTGGAGTGCGTCTGAATGCGCGTCTGGAGTGAAGAGCGCGTCTGCGCGGAAGAGCGCGCCGGCTCGGAGAGACGCATCCTCCCGTAGAGTATTAGGAAGCGATGCGCGTCTGGAGTGAAGAGCGCGTCTGCTGCGCGGAGGTCTGGATGCGCGTCTGGGCGTCTGCTGCGCAGAGGTCTGAATGCGCGTCTGGGCGTCTGCTGCGCGGAGGTCTGGATGCGCGTCTGGACGTCTGCTGCGCGGAGGTCTGAAGTGGAACACTGGAATACCTCCCGTAGAGGATTAGAGAGCGTAGTAACAATGTCTCCATCCAGGCAAACGGCGACAGGTGGCCAAAGCTTGCACCCCGTCTCACGCCGGAGATAAAACAGCAGACAGAACCAGAACTCCCGTAGGAGCCTATAGACAGAGTAACTCCCGAAGGAGTTAGGTGATAGAGATATGATAAGGAATGATACGGGACGACCCGACCGGAACTGAGGGGAGAGCGAGGTACTTAAAGCCCACAGGGGAACTAATTAGAATACACGTCAGGTGCGTGAAGGTAATTGATACATGAACCTAGTGTGTTCGGCACCAGACCAATCAAACACATAATGACAGGTAGTCCAAGGGTGTGGTTGCTGAAGAGCAAACGAACGCGAGGGTGGGGGCTAGTGAGGTGAGGAGAATGCAATTGATTAACAGAAAACTAAAGGAACAGAGCGAGTAGGCTTAAAGGAACAGAGCGAGTAGGCTTAAAGGAACAGAGCGAGTAGGTGGGCAATGGACAAAACCTCACAATATATCTGCTTAGAAAACTCAAATCTATTTTCCTTTCTCCACGTGGTAAATACACAGGTCACAACATGTTTACAGGAACGTTTTGGAGTTGTATTTGGAGTGTATTTCGTGACTGTTGGGAACTAGGCTACACTGGCACACCTACTTCCAGTGAATGACGCTAAGCTAGGCTAACGGTGCGGCTGTTCCCTAAGCCTAATGCATGCACAGATAAGAAAAGGGTATGTATCTGCTTGTCTAACTCCAGGGTAGATGGCAAATAAGCTCATTTCCAAAAAGGTGGCGTGTTCTTTTAACTAGATTCAAATAAGCATATCTTCTTCAAATATTTTCAATGTATGACACATCATTTGAAAGCTTACATTCTGTACTTTCATAATCTGTAAATATCAGAAGAATGACAGAGGGAGAGACTTGCGCCACGAACTGCTGCCGGGCTCGGTCACAAATATGACGAAACTCAAACTGCACAGTCTCACATGATGAACCGCACTGCTTGGTGCAGCCCTGGCCACTGCGTCCACAGCAGAGGGACCAAGAATAACACAACAGCCACTGCGTCCACAGCAGAGGGACCAAGAATAACACAACAACCACCGCGTCCACAGCAGAGGGACCAAGAATAACACAACAACCACCGCGTCCACAGCAGAGGGACCAAGAATAACACAACAGCCACGAACAGAAAGACGGGTTCAGGAAGTTGAAGTGAAAGAATGACAGCTCTGCCAGTGTTGTAGTATTCGAGTCCAAGCCCTGGACTGATTTTCAGGACTCGTGACTCGACTTGGACTTGAGCGCCGATGACTCGGACTTGGATTTGGACTCGAGCATTGACTGCATTCGGACTCGGAAGGTGCAGACGAGAACTCGGACTTGTCAATTGATAAATATACAGTTATTTATTTAAAATGTAATTGGCCCTAATCATTTGGCATAAGATATTGATGGCTATATTAATACTAATAATAACAATTATTTAATTTCGTGCAAGGGCAGACACGCGTGTTCCACCTACATGCGGATTCACATCGATACCCTCATGTTCAGTTCTTAAGATGTCTAAAGAGACGCCCGGAATTTTGTGCTTTGCTTACACAGATTTTACATACAATTCCAGCAAGAGCACTGCTAGATATGTAAACAAACTATTGAAGAGAAGACCGGAACAACCTCAAGCTTCAACAGACATCTGTGGAGTGGACTCAACTTTGATGACTTGGACTTGGACTCGGACTATATGGGGACTCGACTCGGGCTCTTCTTTGGTGACTCGGACTTGGACTTGGACTCGAACACTGGGGACTCGAGACTCGACTCGGACTCGAGATTTAGTGACTCGACTACCACACTGAGCTCTGCAAATAAAAGACGACAAAATAGAGGAGGAAAGACGGCAAGTCTAAATAAAAACACAGAGAAGAGAAGAAGAAGAAGAAGAACAGAAGAAATATAAAGGATAATAAAGCAGTGGAGAAAAGAAGGCGAAGGTAACTAAAAGGAAGATCTCACCAAAGTGCTCACAGACCAATTAAAAACATTAGAGAGCATTTGCTCTGATGACACGCAACAAGCAATCACTGCCCTTAAAGGAAAACGCCAACATTTTGGGAAATTAGCTTACCGTCTTCTCCAGAAAGCGAGACGAGAAGATAGATACCAGTTTCCTCTCTGTGTGTTCAGTAGAAAGCTAACTGGCTGCACGTTAGCCTAGCTTAGCACAATGAATGGAAGCGGACATGACCGGGTAGCCTTCGGGAGAGGTGTTAGTTGGACATGTTCCCAGCCCCGTTGACCATGTCCCAACCCAAAGTGGACCTAAATCAAACAACCACATGCCAGGTGAGACAGTTATCCAATTCCTTGACAGGTTCAAAATAATGAGGGGAGAGAGATGAGAGATGAGAGATGAGAGATGAGGGGTGAGATATGAGAGATGAGGGATGAGAGATCAGAGATGAGAGATGAGGGATGGGGGATGAGATATGAGAGATGAGGGAAGAGGGATGAGAGATGAGAGATGAGGGAAGAGGGATGAGAGATGAGAGATGAGAGATGAGGGAAGAGGGATGAGAGATGAGAGATGAGGGAAGAGGGATGAGAGATGAGGGGTGAGATATGAGAGATGAGGGAAGAGGGATGAGAGATGAGGGGTGAGATATGAGATATGAGAGATGGGGGATTGGGGGTGAGGGATGAGAGATGAGAGATGAGGGAAGAGGGATGAGAGATGAGGGATGAGAGATGAGAGATGAGGGAAGAGGGATGAGAGATGAGGAGTGAGATATGAGAGATGAGGGAAGAGGGATGAGAGATGAGGGGTGAGATATGAGAGATGGGGGATTGGGGGTGAGGGATGAGAGATGAGGGATGAGAGATGAGAGATGAGAGATGATAGATGAGGGATGAGAGATGAGATAAGAGATGGGGGGTGAGGGATGAGAGATCAGAGACGAGGGGTGAGATATGAGAGATGGGGGATGATGAGGGATGAGAGATGAGATAGGAGTGATGAGTTATGAGGGATGAGAGATGAGGAATGAGGGATGAGGAACGAGGGAGTTAAGTTAGCATAAGTTGAATAGCATATCACTTGGATGAGGATGTTGCTACTTTGCTCTCAGTCCCTCATCCAGCAAACCACCTGGCATCCCTGACCACCCGTCTGAAAACCACTACATTAAACAACATATCAAATAAGGGGCTTAATTTTGATCTTTGGGAGAAAATGTTTCTATGGACCATTACGTTACTTACTTAGGCCCATCGCTCCCAATGGAGCATATAGGCCATCTACGACTATTCTCCATCCAACCATTACATTGCAATAACATTATTAGTACATTGCAAATGCAACGCATGCCAACAACTTCAGCAGCCAAATTATCTGCACAAACAAAACAGTTAGTGCCAGTGTTTTAGTATAAGACTGGAATTAGATACAGTCTTTTAAAAAAAAAGCCTGAATAACCCCTTTAACTTTTCAAAGAACTGAAATCGTTTGTTCAGCAACACTGAGAAGCGAAGCTCTCGTCACTTGGACATCAGACAAGAGGGATTACTGCACAGCGGCCACTAACACAACCAGGATAATAAAACGCCCTAAGCTCCCCATCATCCTGAGCGGACACAAATAACCTATTCATTGCCCCACATTGTCTCTCTCTTCCCCCGCTGGAAACAAATGAATGAATAATCCAGGCACTCAAACCCAAATTAGACAGCCGTACGTGTGGAGTAGTGAATGTTTACTGCTTAGGCATTGTTAACTTTTACAACACTTTGGATACAGACGCCCGTCACCATTAGCGGAGAGGGAGAGAGAGAGAGAGAGAGAGAGAGAGAGAGAGAGACAGACAGAGAGACAGAGAGAGGGGGAGAAAGGTTTCCTGTTTTCCTCTGACAATGACTCATGCTGTGTGGGTGCCAGTGGTACTTTTAGTAATTACACAACGTCCTTCAGTATAAATTTCACTTTTATGACATAATCTCTGATGTCAAACAACAGTCGTTTTGTTCCTTTGTTGCCAAAGCAACATTAGAAGATATACTTATGCAAAAAAAATACTAAAAAAGACAGCGAGAAGGTGAATGGCCGCATTCTGTCAAGATGTAGAAATTATACTCTGGTCCGTCTAGACTCAGTGACAAAGTGCAATGTGATATGATGCCAGAACCTAACAGTGCCCCGCCCTACATCCGATGAAGTTATCAACAATAGGAAAACATCAGACGTTCTAATCTGTGAAAGTATACTGTTGTTGTCAAGTGGAAACCTCAGATTTCATTATTGAGGTGGTTTAAAGTTATGTTAAATTAACTTAACTTAAGGTATACTGCATTAATCCCAGTTGGGAGGTTAATTCCTTTTGCATTTGATCCGTGCATCCTAACCACTTAGGAGCAGTGGGCAGTGGGCAGACAGACACAGACCAGGCGCCCAGGGACCAACTCCAGTTGTAATACCAGCACCTGGGTCAAAGGTCATGGCAGGAGTGCACTGAGCATGTCTTTAGGTTATTCCTTTGTTTGTTTACAATACAGGATTCTCCAGATCTTGAGAACATGTCGTGACATGAAGCCATCCAAAATACATTCCCTAGACTAATTAGACTGATTACAGACTTATTACAGACTTATTACAGACTAATTACAGACTAATTAGACTGATTACAAACTTATTACAAACTAATTAGACTGATTACAGACTGATTACAGACTGATTACAGACTTATTACAGACTGATTAGACTGATTACAGACTTATTACAGACTTATTACAGACTTATTACAGACTGATTACAGACTGATTAGACTGATTACAGACTGATTACAGACTTATTACAGACTGATTACAGACTTATTACAGACTAATTAGACTGATTACAGACTGATTACAGACTTATTACAGACTTATTACAGACTGATTACAGACTGATTAGACTGATTACAAACTTATTACAAACTAATTAGACTGATTACAGACTGATTACAGACTGATTACAGACTTATTACAGACTGATTAGACTGATTACAGACTTATTACAGACTGATTACAGACTTATTACAGACTTATTACAGACTTATTACAGACTGATTACAGACTGATTAGACTGATTACAGACTGATTACAGACTTATTACAGACTGATTACAGACTGATTAGACTGATTACAGACTGATTACAGACTTATTACAGACTGATTACAGACTTATTACAGACTAATTAGACTGATTACAGACTGATTACAGACTTATTACAGACTTATTACAGACTGATTACAGACTGATTAGACTGATTACAGAATAATTACAGACTGATTACAGACTAATTACAGAATAATTACAGACTGATTACAGACTGAT
>NC_140166.1:76832461-76849961 GCF_963971535.1 Notolepis coatsorum | reverse complement strand
TGTTTACTCTTGAATACATTTGGGGAAAAAAACATAATTATGTCAGACAGTCTAGAGAGAATGATTTATGACGTGATGTCACGGTTGGAAGAAGTTAAAAGCCTTGCTCAAAGGCCTCTTGACTGACATAATTGTACTGACGACAGAAACAAATTCCTGATATTGTCTCAACAGACAGTTTCACTAGAGGACAGGTCACAAGGTCACCAGAATAAACAGGTTTCTCCCTCTAGGAGTCATGAATGGTCACAGCAAATGTTGTGACTGCACGATATGCAGATGTGTTCATTTGAAAACGGAAGGTTTGGCCTGATGGGGTGCTAGAGGATATTTCCTCCTCTTGGGGTCATGGATGTGCACAGCAACCGTACTTTTTGAGACATCTTGTTCTCAGTTTGGTCTGTCAGTGGCACTAGAAGAAAGGGGTCACCAAAATCTGTGTCTTCCTCTTGGGGTCATGAAGGTGCACGGCAAACTCCATGGCAATCCAGCCTAATGGTGACACTAAAGGAAAGGTCACAGGGTCACTCAAATCAATGGGGTTCTTTCCTCTAGGTGTCATGTATGTGCACAGTGTCATGGCAATCTGACCATCACTTTTTGAGATATGGTGAGAACAGATATACACACACACACACACACACACACACACACACACACACACACACACACACACACACACACACACACACACACACACACACACACACACACACACACACACACACACACACACAGGGGCAAAACACAACCTCCTACGTGCACTTATTCAATTCTTGTACTTTTTGTAATAGCTGTGGATAAGCGACATGTCTAAGCTGTAAAAGGTCAATGTATTGGCGCTGTCTATCTGTGTAGACATTATGCGTATATGCAGAGTTAATTATACTGCTTACACCGCCTATTTTTACTTTTCTACTGTACTATCATTTTTATTGCCTGTATTTTTGTCTTTCTACTATTACCCTCCCCATACCTGTACCCCCCCCCCCCCCTCCTGCTAATCTGCAAAAGCTTCCATTTCTATTCATCTTACACAAATGAGAGGAGCTTTTTGGGTAAACCGGGGGGTAGATTACTGTTTTGCACAACGCTCACACACAGGGCTGAAAAACGGAAAAACGGAGGGGCTTTGGGTAACTAGCCTGGTGGGGTTATTTGGTGGTCATCTCAATTAGATCTCATTTACATTCTGGCTAGTAATGGTGCGATTTCACACCATGCCGGAGCCGTTGAGCTTACGGCACTAGCCGCGCCGCAGCAGCAGCGGGGCCTATAGCCAACCCTCCATCCCAGCTGTCAGGGCTGTGTTCGCGATGGCCCTCTAAAGACCTTCCGACGTGAAACAAACTCAACGCGTTCAATATCTTCTCCCCCTACGAACCGATAAACCTTGTGTGTGAGGAGGTGGCCACATTCCTTTCTTGTTTTGGGACATTCTAGGATGATCAGGCTGACTGTTTATGGTGAGATTTGACCTTCAACCTTTTTGGAATGGAGGGGCAATTAAAATGGCCCCCCCCCCCCTTCCTCCAAGCTATCGCCCTCTCCCTGTTTTAATTGGGCCGTAGTGAGTTTAATCATGCCTGTACTCATCCCCCTATGAAGCACATGTTCATACTCCGAGGCCTTGCATGGTATGTCGCTGTTAATTGGGGAAGAAAGCTCTCATTCATCCTTGGGGGGGGGGGGGGGGGGGGGGGGGGGGCACACTGACACATATTGTGTTCCGTTTCACTTCCTTGTACATCACAACTGTCGTGGGAAATCCCAAGTCCCGGTGTGTGTGATTTACGCAGTTGTCAATCTGAAAACGGGCTCGACAAAGAAGAAGAAGAAGTTGAGATTGTGCCAGAGTTGAGCCTGAAAGGTTTTTCTTTTTTTTCTTTTTTTTAGTAGCCAGTTTTAGGCTCACTATTAGGTACACCGGTCATCGAGCACGTGGTGTGTGTGACTCTGAGCAGCTCTCTCTCTCTCTCCACGCAACCGCGCCTGGAGCACAGACATTCATACTCCGTACTACTGTAGCGACTTAATAGTAACAGTACTATTAATAGTAGGGATGCTCGATATTGGCTTTTTTACCGATACCGATATACCGATATTGTCCAACTCTTAATTTCCGATACCGATATCAACCGATATCAACCGATACCGATATATGCAGGGTTTCCCCCCCCCCCCCCAAAACATTTAATAATTTCAGGTAATTAACATTACATATCTCTTGTTGTGGAATTAACACAACATTATGCATACTTTTGACAATAAATAAAATCAGAATTTGTTCTTACTTGCTTGCCTGGGTAAATAAAGGTTATAGAAATGTAAAAAAAAAATACAGATATTTTCCGATATCACATTTTAATGCCGATATCGGCAGATAATATCTGTAGGCCGATAATATCGGACATCCTAATTAATAGTCAAACTATTTCAGGATTCATTATATAATGCACTGTGGCAGTGTTGTAGTACGCGATTCCAGGACTCTGACTCAGGCTCTTCTTTGGTGACTCGGACTTGAACTCGGACTCGAACACTGGGGACTCGAGACTCGGACTCGGACACTCGGGACTCGAGACTCGGACTTGAGATTTAGTGACTCGACTACAAGTCGCTGGCACTGTGTGTGCAAGTCCTATCAGAAGTCCTATGGGTATCAACCCTTTCACTACCACACTACCAAATGGTTCACCCTTTCACTGCCACAATACAGAATGTTAACCCTTTCACTACCACACTACCAAATGGTGAACCCTTTCACTGCCACAATACATACGGTTAACCCTTTCACTAGCACACTACCAAATGGTTTGGTGGAAGAAGTACACAGTTATTTTACTCCGATGAATGAGTACTCTGGTAGAAGTGAAAGTCCTCCATTCAAATTCTACTTAAGTAAAAGTAGAGGAGTATTTGCTATTGAATGTACTTAAGTATCTAAAGTAAAAGTACACATGCTACATGACGTTTGTGTATCCATTGTCCTCTATAGGTTGTGTTAGTGGTATGTGGTCCAGTTATGCTGCTCTGATTAAAGGTTATGTTAAAGTGGTATGTGGTCCAGTTATGCTGCTCTGATTAAAGGTTATGTTAAAGTGGTATGTGGTCCAGTTATGCTGCTCTGATTACATCGTCTTGAAGTTGAAAAGTTGACAAGTATATAATCTTCATAAATTTTTTATTTTGTATATATTTTGGTTTTCTATGCTAAATCCTTTTCTTCAAAGTACCTAGTAACCGATGGGTTCAGGGGAATGTACAATATTTCCCTTGAAATGTAGTGAAGTAAAAGTATAAAGTTCCCTAAAATGAAAATACTCACATAAAGTACAAGTAGCTCAAAATTGTACTTAAGTACAGTACTTGAGTAAAAATACTTAGTTACTTTCCACCACTGCATTTAGGCTGTAGCGGACCCTCTCACGTATGACTCAAGGGCTACAGTGGCGTGACCTAACGTTCGCTTATCAACCAAAACGGACAGTGCCATAAACAGAGTGCCTAAGAATAAGCAGCTACAAATATAAATCACCTACAAGTGAATGAACACAAGCGTGTGGGAAGCACACCGGGTATAATTGTGTAGGGTATTAACGTAGGTAACAAAGAGACTGCCTGTAGGCTCTACTCGGGACAAAGACAAACATCTCACAGAACTCCTCTGCTGTCTGTTATTTCCACTCGTAAATCAGTTAAAGCTGTGCCTCTCTGTGTTACATTGCGGTGGTTCATGGAAGAGAGAGATACCGGAGATTTCGGGGGGTGATTTGCTGCGAAACCAGAACTCATCGTGATTTTCAATGTTAAAAAATAAGAATAAAATCAATATCACTTAAAAAGTAGTTTGTAAAGCTGAGCCTCCCCCCTGAAGCGGACGGGAAGGGGAGCCAAGAGGCCCGGCGTGAGAGTAACGCAGGGCGTGAGAGGAGTAACACAGGGCGTGAGAGGAGTAACGCAGGGCGTGAGAGGAGTAACGCAGGGCGTGAGAGGAGTAACGCAGGGCGTGAGAGGAGTAACACAGGGTGTGAGAGGAGTAACGCAGGGCGTGAGAGGAGTAACGCAGGGCGTGAGAGGAGTAACGCAGGGCGTGAGAGGAGTAACACAGGGCGTGAGAGGAGTAACGCAGGGCGTGAGAGGAGTAACGCTGGACGTGAGAGGAGTAACGCTGGGCGTGAGAGGAGTAACGCAGGGCGTGAGAGGAGTAACGCAGGACGTGAGAGGAGTAACGCAGGACGTGAGAGGAGTAACGCAGGGCGTGAGAGGAGTAACGCAGGACGTGAGAGGAGTAACGCAGGACGTGAGAGGAGTAACGCAGGGCGTGAGAGGAGTAACGCAGGACGTGAGAGGAGTAACGCAGGACGTGAGAGGAGTAACGCAGGGCGTGAGAGGAGTAACGCAGGGCGTGAGAGGAGTAACGCAGGGCGTGAGAGGAGTAACACAGGCGTGAGAGGAGTAACGCAGGACGTGAGAGGAGTAACGCAGGACGTGAGAGGAGTAACGCAGGGCGTGAGAGGAGTAACGCAGGACGTGAGAGGAGTAACACAGGCGTGAGAGGAGTAACGCAGGATGTGAGAGGAGTAACGCTGGGCGTGAGAGGAGTAACGCAGGACGTGAGAGGAGTAACGCAGGGCGTGAGAGGAGTAACGCAGGATGTGAGAGGAGTAACGCTGGCGTGAGAGGAGTAACGCTGGACGTGAGAGGAGTAACGCTGGACGTGAGAGGAGTAACACAGGACGTGAGAGGAGTAACGCAGGACGTGAGAGGAGTAACGCTGGACGTGAGAGGAGTAACGCTGGACGTGAGAAGAGTAACGCTGGACGTGAGAGGAGTAACGCAGGACATGAGAGGAGTAACGCAGGGCGTGAGAGGAGTAACGCTGGCGTGAGAGGAGTAACGCAGGCGTGAGAGGAGTAACGCTGGACGTGAGAGGAGTAACGCTGGACGTGAGAGGAGTAACGCAACAAAAACGCAAAAAAAAAACGAACTAAAACGAAAACGCAAAAAAAAAACGCTAAAAAATGAACGAACTAAAACGAAAACGCAAAAAAAACGAACGCAAAATAAAGAACGAACTAAAACGAAAACGCAAAAAAAAGGAACGAACTAAAACAAATACGCAAAAAAACGAACGCAAAAAAAAACGAACGCAAAATAAAGAACGAACTAAAGCGAAAACGCAAAAGAAAAAAACGCAAAAAAAAGAACGAACTAAAACGAAAACGCAAAAAAAAGAACAAAGAAACGAACGAAAAAAAGAACGCAAAAACGAAAACGCTAAAAAAACGAACGACCTAAAACGAAAACGCAAAAAAAGAACACAAAAAAACTAAGGAAAAAAAGGAACGCATAAAAATGAACTAACTAAGAGAGGTGAGAGGAGTAACGCAGGACGTGAGAGGAGTAACGCAGGACGTGAGAGGAGTAACGCAGGACGTGAGAGGAGTAACGCAGGACGTGAGAGGAGTAACGCTGGACGTGAGAGGAGTAACGCAGGCGTGAGAGGAGTAACGCTGGACGTGAGAGGAGTAACGCAGGACGTGAGAGGAGTAACGCAGGACGTGAGAGGAGTAACGCAGGACGTGAGAGGAGTAACGCAGGACGTGAGAGGAGTAACGCAGGACGTGAGAGGAGTAACGCAGGATGTGAGAGGAGTAACGCTGGGCGTGAGAGGAGTAACGCAGGGCGTGAGAGGAGTAACGCTGGCGTGAGAGGAGTAACGCAGGGCGTGAGAGGAGTAACACCCGGCGTGAGAGGAGTAACGCAGGGCGTGAGAGGAGTAACGCAGGGCGTGAGAGGAGTAACGCTGGCGTGAGAGGAGTAACGCAGGCGTGAGAGGAGTAACGCTGGACGTGAGAGGAGTAACGCAGGACGTGAGAGGAGTAACGCAGGACGTGAGAGGAGTAACGCTGGACGTGAGAGGAGTAACGCAGGATGTGAGAGGAGTAACGCAACAAAAACGCAAAAAAACGAACGCAAAAAAACTAACGAACTAAAACGCAAAAAAAACGCAAAAAAATTAACGAACTAAAACGAAAACGCCAAAAAAACGAACGCAAAAAAAGAACAATCTAAAACGAAAACGCAAAAAAATGAACGAACTAAAACGAAAACGAAAAAAAAAGAACGCAAAAAAAAGAAAGAACTAAAACGAAAACGTAAAAAAAAGAACGCAAAAAAACGAGCAAACAAAAAAAAAAAAAAAAAAAACGAACGCAAAAAAAGAACGAACTAAAACGAAAACGCAAAAAAAAGAACAAAGAAACGAACGAAAAAAAGAACGCAAAAACGAAAACGCTAAAAAAACGAACGACCTAAAACGAAAACGCAAAAAAAGAACACAAAAAAACTAAGGAAAAAAAGGAACGCATAAAAATGAACTAACTAAGAGAGGTGAGAGGAGTAACGCAGGACGTGAGAGGAGTAACGCAGGACGTGAGAGGAGTAACGCAGGACGTGAGAGGAGTAACGCAGGACGTGAGAGGAGTAACGCTGGACGTGAGAGGAGTAACGCAGGCGTGAGAGGAGTAACGCTGGACGTGAGAGGAGTAACGCAGGACGTGAGAGGAGTAACGCAGGACGTGAGAGGAGTAACGCAGGACGTGAGAGGAGTAACGCAGGACGTGAGAGGAGTAACGCAGGACGTGAGAGGAGTAACGCAGGATGTGAGAGGAGTAACGCTGGGCGTGAGAGGAGTAACGCAGGGCGTGAGAGGAGTAACGCTGGCGTGAGAGGAGTAACGCAGGGCGTGAGAGGAGTAACACCCGGCGTGAGAGGAGTAACGCAGGGCGTGAGAGGAGTAACGCAGGGCGTGAGAGGAGTAACGCTGGCGTGAGAGGAGTAACGCAGGCGTGAGAGGAGTAACGCTGGACGTGAGAGGAGTAACGCAGGACGTGAGAGGAGTAACGCAGGACGTGAGAGGAGTAACGCTGGACGTGAGAGGAGTAACGCAGGATGTGAGAGGAGTAACGCAACAAAAACGCAAAAAAACGAACGCAAAAAAACTAACGAACTAAAACGCAAAAAAAAACGCAAAAAAATTAACGAACTAAAACGAAAACGCCAAAAAAACGAACGCAAAAAAAGAACAATCTAAAACGAAAACGCAAAAAAATGAACGAACTAAAACGAAAACGAAAAAAAAAGAACGCAAAAAAAAGAAAGAACTAAAACGAAAACGTAAAAAAAAGAACGCAAAAAAACGAGCAAACAAAAAAAAAAAAAAAAAAAAACGAACGCAAAAAAACGAACGAACTGAAGCGAAAACGCAAAAAAACAACGAAAAAAAACGAAGAAAAAAAAAAACGCACTAAAACGAACAAACTAAGAGAGTTGAGAGGAGTAACGCAGGACATGAGAGGAGTAACGCAGGACGTGAGAGGAGTAACGCTGGACGTGAGAGGAGTAACGCAGGACGTGAGAGGAGTAACGCTGGACGTGAGAGGAGTAACGCAGGACATGAGAGGAGTAACGCAGGACATGAGAGGAGTAACGCAGGACGTGAGAGGAGTAACGCAGGCGTGAGAGGAGTAACGCAGGACGTGAGAGGAGTAACGCTGGACGTGAGAGGAGTAACGCAGGACATGAGAGGAGTGACGCAGGACGTGAGAGGAGTAACGCTGGACGTGAGAGGAGTAACGCAGGCGTGAGAGGAGTAACGCAGGACGTGAGAGGAGTAACGCAGGGCGTAAGAGGAGTAACGCTGGACGTGAGAGGAGTAACGCAGGACGTGAGAGGAGTAACGCTGGACGTGAGAGGAGTAACGCAGGACATGAGAGGAGTAACGCAGGACATGAGAGGAGTAACGCAGGACGTGAGAGGAGTAACGCAGGCGTGAGAGGAGTAACGCAGGACGTGAGAGGAGTAACGCTGGACGTGAGAGGAGTAACGCAGGACATGAGAGGAGTGACGCAGGACGTGAGAGGAGTAACGCTGGACGTGAGAGGAGTAACGCAGGCGTGAGAGGAGTAACGCAGGATGTGAGAGGAGTAACGCAGGGCGTAAGAGGAGTAACGCTGGACGTGAGAGGAGTAACGCTGGACGTGAGAGGAGTAACGCAGGACGTGAGAGGAGTAACGCAGGACGTGAGAGGAGTAACGCTGGACGTGAGAGGAGTAACGCAGGACGTGAGAGGAGTAACGCAGACGTGAGAGGAGTAACGCAGGCGTGAGAGGAGTAACGCTGGACGTGAGAGGAGTAACGCAGGATGTGAGAGGAGTAACGCTGGACGTGAGAGGAGTAACGCAGGCGTGAGAGGAGTAACGCTGGACGTGAGAGGAGTAACGCAGGACGTGAGAGGAGTAACGCTGGACGTGAGAGGAGTAACGCAGGACGTGAGAGGAGTAACGCAGGCGTGAGAGGAGTAACGCTGGACGTGAGAGGAGTAACGCTGGACGTGAGAGGAGTAACGCTGGACATGAGAGGAGTAACGCTGGACGTGAGAGGAGTAACGCTGGACGTGAGAGGAGTAACGCTGGACATGAGAGGAGTAACACAGGCGTGAGAGGAGTAACGCAACAAAAACGCAAAAAAACGAACGAACTAAAACGAAAACACAAAAAAAAAAAAGCAAAAAATGAACGAACTAAAACGAAAACGCCAAAAAAACGAACGCAAAAAAACGAACGCAAAAAAAAGAACGAACTCAAACAACATTCTCCTTAGTCATTAAGTCGCGACCCAACATTTTGAACCACTATGATTTATGTAAAAAAATAAAATTGCAGTAATACGCAATCTTTCAAAACATAAAATAAACACAAAAAAGTGCAACAAAAGTGCAACTAGGGCTAAAAACCCAATGAAATAAAATAATAATAAATAATATGCTTCTTAGCAGATTTCTTAGCTTAACATAACAGACCTAAGTTTGGGGAACTAATGGGATAACTGGGGTTGCAACAAAAGTGCAACTAAGGGCTAAAAACACAATGAAATAAAATAATAATAATTATTATTTCAGCTGATAGAGTTGTACCCTTCCTGATGACTTGTCGTACAGAACTTGTAAGTCGCTTTGGATAAAAGTGTCAGCTAAATGACTAAATGTCAAATGTAATGTAATAATAAATAATATATCCTTCTTAGTAGACTTCTTAGCTTAACATCCCAGGGAACTAATGGTATAACTGGGGATGTTGTTTGCTCCTGACAAGAGTCTCAAAGTCTGGGGTGATGGTAGACAACTCTGAGGTCATGCTCAATGTCCAATCTGTTCCTCCGCTTTGTCTTCAGCTGGACCAGAGCTGAGAAGCCACTTTCACAAAGATAGGTAGTGCAACATTTTTTTTAATTAAAATTCTTATTATAATATATATTTTTTTTTGACAAAAAAAATTTACACACACATCCGCGACCCACTCAAAATGGCCCCGCGACCCACTTTTGGGTTGCGACCCACCAGTTGAGAAACACTGCTCTACGCTACCCAGCCGCTCTCTACCTTAACCCTAACCTTAACCTCACTGGGGACCTAATAATACCTAAACCCTAACCTTAACCTCCATGGGGACCTAATAATACCTAAACCCTAACCTTAACCTCCATGGGGACCTAATAATACCTAAACCCTAACCTTAACCTCCATGGGGACCTAATAATACCTAACCTTAACCCCCACTAACCTGCAACACAGATCACTCCCTGAGATCTCCTTCATCCCACATAGTCACCGCTGTGTGTTTTGGGCTGACCTTCTCCAGTTTCCTGTGGCTACAGAGTGTAGAGAGGATCACAGACACAGAGGCTCCCGCGTCACAATGATCATCCCCGGCTCCCATTATGCAGGCGCTGCTGGGCGAGCCCACCGAGCCCACCGAGGCCGCGCCGCACGGCTTACCAAAGGTCACGTTTACACGGAGCAGGGAGCGGACGCGGAGGATCCCACGCACCCCGCGCCGGAGAGGGAATTACTGTCATCGCTTTTTTTACACACTTGAGTCGAACAAGTCGCCCCTAGGCTCAGGTTTGGTGGTGGGTTTTGGAAATCCCCCCCCCCCCCCCCCCCCGTTCAGATGTGTTGGAGTGATACACGCTGTCGCCGGGAACACGTGTTAACCCTTTCACTACCACACTACAGAAGGTTAACCCCTTAACTACCACACTACAGAAGGTTAACCCTTTCACTACCACACTACAGAAGGTTAACCCCTTAACTACCACACTACAGAAGGTTAACCCTTTACTATCACACTGCAGACGGTTAACCATGCACACGGTGGTCTGTAGTGTGATAGTGAAGGGTTAACTTTCTGTAGTGTGGTGGTAGTGAAAGGGTTAACAGAGTCATTGAAAGACTAGCACGTGCGTGTAGATTGTGTTATGTTTCAATATGTTCTGTCTTAGTGTACTCAGAGATGACGGAAGTTGTGTTATTTCAGTGTGTTTTTAGAGTGAAAGTAGCACATGCATTGCACACACGTACACATACACACATACTGTCCACACATACATATAAACATACACACACACACACACATACACATGGGGTCGACAGTGGCTCGGGAGGTAGAGCAGTCTGGTAATCCGGAGGTTCCCGGTTCGATTCCCGCTCCTCCAGCGTGTGGAAGTGTCCTTGAGCAAGACACTTAACCCCTAATTGCTCCCGATGAGCAGGTTGGCACATCGCACGGTTGCCTCTGCCGTCGGTGGTGAATGTGTGAGTGAATGAGTAAAAATGTGAGGAACAAATTGTAAAGCACTTTGGATAAAAGCATATATATATATAATATAAATGCACCATTTACCATACACATACACAACACACACACACACACACACACACACACACACACACACACACACACACACTACAATGCTGTTTCCATACCAAACCATAATCTATGCACATCGATGTTTGCTCGCTTTGTCATTCGGATTACAGATTGCACCTTTACGCGGCGCCGCCGTGGGGCATAAGAAAGTAATAAAGCTCCGTGTTTATTCAGCCCCGGGCAGCGTGCCGCCCCCCCCCCCCCCCCCCCGTATCAAACCGCAATATATCCAACAAGACGCTCTCATCAGACCCAGAGACGCCGCCCTGGATTAGAGCAGCAGGTCTCCGCGGGCGACCGTCTCTCGTCCCCCGAACAGGAAGACACGGAGCGGCCGCGCGGCGGAGGTGTTGAACAGGAACTGATGCGGAGCGTCTGATTGTGTGCCCTAATCCCCACAGAGACCACTGATTACCATCGCTGCCTCTTCCTCTTCCCCTTTGTCTCGCCTGGCCTCTCGTCTCTCACCGCCCTATTGGAGTCTAATCGAGAGGAAAGAGGGGAACGTGTTTTGTCTATCGGACGTCCCGGGCAGTGAGATCTGAAGACGAGGAGGGGCGGGGGGGGGGGGGGGGGGGGGAGTATTAAGGGGACGGGAACGGACGGAGGAGATGCCACCCACAGCTGAGGACAATCCGCCGGCCGGCCGGGTGACTTGAGCCCTAATTAACTTGTTTCTTAGCGGCTCGGCTGAATAAGTGGGCTAATAAGCCCGGAGGGGACGTCTGAAGGGATCATCCACGCACAGCGCGTTCCTGACCACCGGCTTGACGAGCAACAATGTTATTTTTTGTAACACTTTGTCTAAAGTGTGCATCTATTAGGCTAAGGATATTGGATTGTTAATAGTATAATAGGAATTTATGTATTATAATCTGCTATAGTCTGAGCCACGAGAAGCACCAGTCCATACCGTTTCATTAAGCAAATAAGAAAATGTCAATAATTAACCAACCTGTAGCCAAGTAATTGCGAATACCCTTATGATGGAATGTACACTGTAACAAACGAGCGTCATCTGGTCATCTTTTAACTATCAGCTAATTTTATTCAACCAGGTAAAATGCTATTCATAAATGGTTAAAGGGGAACTATCTTATAAATGGCCTTTTTGAGTGTTTAGCATTGTTTCCTAGCTATGTGAACTTATATTAATATGATCTATGTCTCAAAATTCTCATATTGGCGCATTCTTCCAATTCTCCTCTCACAATATTCACCCTCACTGAACTGAGTCGTTTGAAAATGTGCCTATATGATGTCATATAGTCACTGCTGCATGTTAATGTGGCTCCTCAGGCACCAGCACCTGCACCCCAGTCCACATCAGCTCAAAACGGCTCGAGATCTTGAGGTAGAAAAATGCTGTTTTTGAGGACTTGATTAGAAATACAAAACAATGAATAAAAAAAATATATATATTACAGAGGTGTTCCATAGACTCACAGGAATTGTGTAAAAGTGCCCAAATAGTGAAAGAAATAGTAAAATAGTTCCCCTTTAAAATTAATTGAATTCAGATCAATTCGATTTCAAACGGTCTTTTTTTATTATGTATAGGTTACTAATAATTATTTTATAAATATTAATTAACCCCAATCCCAGTTTTTACAGTGTAGTTGTGTGGTTTAAAATATTTATTTATGGTGGCCTAGTGGGCTAAAGTGTACACCATGTATTACACTCACAGTGTTGTCGGTTCAAATCCCACTCACAACCTTTGTTACAGGTATACATGCCATCTCTCTCTCTTTCTATTTCTGTCTCTGTCTCTCTCTTTCTCTCTATCTCTCTCACTCTCCCTCCCCCTCCCTCTCTATCTCTCTCCCCCCCCGCCTCTCCTCTCTCCTCTCTCTCTCTCTCTCTCTCTCTCTCTCTCTCTCTCTCTCTCTCTCCCCTCTCTCTCTTTTTTTCTCTCTCTCTCTCCCTCTCCCTCTCTCTTTTTCTCTCTCTCCCCCTCTCCCCCTCCCTCTCTATCTCTCTCCCCCGCCTGTCTCTCTCTCCCTCGCTTTCTCTCTCTCTCCCCCTCTCCTCCCTCCCTCTCTACCTCTCTCCCCCCGCCTGTCTCTCTCTATCTCTCTCTCCCCCCGCCTGTCTCTCTCTATCTCTCTCTCCCCCCGCCTGTCTCTCTCTCCCTCTCTTTCTCTCTCTCTCCCCCCTCCCTCTCTATCTCTCTCCCCACCCCCCCCCTCCCTCTCTATCTCTCTCTCTCCCCCTGCCTCCCCCCCTCTCTCTCACTCTCTCTCTCTCTCTCTCTCTCTCTCTCTCTCTCTCTCTCTCTCTCTCTCTCTCTCTCTCTCTCTCTCTCTCTCTCTCTCTCTCTCTCTCTCTCTCTCTCTCTCTCTCTCATGTTTTTCCCGTCTCTCTTGATACTGCATACTGTTTAATGAAGTACCTTTGAGATGTCGGAGCTGGTCGTAGAGAAGCTGCACACCCACACTCATACATGCATGGTTTTGCCGTGGATCTTATCGGCCCACACTCACCTACAGGCATGGTTTTGCCGTGGATCTTATCGGCCCACACTCACCTACAGGCATGGTTTTGCCGTGGCTCTTATCGGCCCACACTCACCTACAGGCATGGTTTTGCCGTGGCTCTTATCGGCCCACACTCACCTACAGGCATGGTTTTGCCGTGGATCTTATCGGCCCACACTCACCTACAGGCATGGTTTTGCCGTGGCTCTTATCGGCCCACACTCACCTACAGGCATGGTTTTGCCGTGGATCTTATCGGCCCAGCCGGCGTAGTAGCGCAGGGTCTTAATGCTGCCGTCCAGGTCAATGAAGAAGGACTGTAAGAAAGGCTTCCCGGTGTCCATTGTCTCCATGGTCTGAAAGAGGACATAGCACCGACACACTGATCAACGATCCTGGGTAACATCTCACCAGGGGTGTAAAAAGTACCCAGAAATTATACTTAAGTGAAAGTATGGGTACCATCTCAAAATCGTACTCAAGTAAAAGTCAGAGTATCTGGCTAAAAACACACTTGAGTAAAAGTCAAAACGTTTCTACTTTTAAATGTACTAAAAAGTAAAGGCTAAAATTTTTTTTATTCCGGGGCAATGAAATGTTCCCTTTCGTCCTCTTCATCACTCGTACTATCGTTTGTGGCCATCTTCTGTAGCTTGTCACTCTGACTGGCTATTCTTCTGATAGCAGGTGTTTAATCAAAGATCCCAGCTTTCTAGTCTTGCACAAGGACCAATCAGCATGGTTATGGGCGGGTTAATTTTCCATTGATGGGGATTTGATTGGCTGTTTTTAAATAAAGTGCGGCCACAGGATTAATAACGTTAACGTTAGTTCGGCCAGAGAAACCAATATACTAATTAAAATAGTTGGACCTGCAAGATTTGTACTTTGTACTTTGTAGGTCTGCATGTAAGGAGTAAAAAGTATGTTTTTTTTCTCTGAAATGTAATTGAGTAAAAGTACAAGTATACAAACCTAATAATACTCGAGTAAAGTACAAATCCCAAGAAATAGTACTTAAGTATTGTAACGAAGTACAATTACTCAAGTACTTTACACCCCTGCATCTCACTAAAAACACATAACTCTGTTTTGAAATGTTTAGGATGTATTTGCAAAGTCAATCTATAACACCGGGTGTGAATGTGTGAACGCGATATGTCACAAGAACGTCCACAAACGTGTATCTTTAGCACTCTAACTTACCATTTTTGGATGATTAAGATTGGAAATATTGATTCACTGAAGACTATGCAGAACAGAGTTGCAGAACAGAGGTTGTTTGTCTGAGGGACTCTCTTCATGTGGTTATTAATAGGGATTTTACTGGATACCGGGCCAACATCAGTCTAAAATAGGGCATCTGTAGGCCCTATACCTGAGAATTTCCCTGATTAAAAAATACAATACAAAACAATTCATAACTCAGAATCTTAAACTTTCTTAAACCCCAACCTATCTTCTGCAACAGTTGTGATTATAGGATCAAGAAAAGAGGGTGGAGTTTGAGATTAATAACTACATGTACTGATATATCACACATGTTAATAACTACATGTACTGATATATCACACATGTTAATAACTAGATGTACTGATATATCACACATGTTAATAACTACATGTACTGATATATCACACATGTTAATAACTAGATGTACTGATATATCACACATGTTAATAACTAGATGTAATGATATATTACACATGTTAATAACTAGATGTACTGATATATCACACATGTTAATAACTAGATGTACTGCTATATTACACATCGTTGCTGGCGGGACAAAACCTCATAACTCCATTTACATTTTTTTTCTTTTTATATATAAATCAACTCCGTAGATCATCCTCCATATGTGTGTGTGGGTTTTACAAAGTTTAAACAATGGGAAAGCATTAAACCGATCATCTGTCTAAACCTCCTAACTCTATTCACCCTCAAATCTGTGTTCGTTTTTTTCATCTGCTGAAGGTTGGGTTTTTGGAGTTATGAGGTTTTGTCCTGCCAGCAGCGACATGTTAATAACTACACTTACTGATATATCACACATGTTAATAACTAGATGTACTGATATATCACACATGTTAATAACTATGTACTGATATATCACACATGTTAATAACTAGATGTACTGATATATCACACATGTTAATAACTAGATGTACTGATATACCAGTACATAGTTATTAACATGTGTGATATATCAGTACATCTAGTTATTAACATGTGTGATATATCAGTACATCTAGTTATTAACACGTGTGATATATCAGTACATCTAGTTATTAACATGTGTGATATATCAGTACATCTAGTTATTAACATGTGTGATATATCAGTACATCTAGTTATTAACATGTGTGATATATCAGTACATCTAGTTATTAACATGTGTAATATATCAGTACATGTAGTTATTAATCTCAAACTCCACCCTTAAGTTAATTTCCCCAAAAGTTGGCGTGTTCCTTTAAGATGGCCCGGAGCCAGACCTTCACCCGTGCATGTTTCAACAACACCGGGGGAGTCAGCCAGTTAGGGGACATTTGCCGTAGATCAGAACAGCGAGCCGTTACAGTATCTTATCTAGAACAATGTGCAGCGGGGTCATACTGTACAGGCTGTACAGACTACAGTATGTGTTGCCCATGATCGCTTCCCCGGTTGCTACAAAACAACGTTTTATGCTCTGACATATACCAGGAATTGAATATGGCCCAGAGAATTCCTGGGCCCCGGAAAAGAACAATAACCATAATAATGATTATAATAATGATGAATGAATGCGAGGCGGAGGAGAGGCAGCGGGTTCTGAGAGTTGGCACCGCGGTCCACGCGCCGAGCCAAGGGTGGGTGCGATGGGAGCGCAGCCATGGCAAGGCCGCGCGGTACAGCTCACTCACTCCCACGTGTGTGTGTGAGGAAATATATACACACTGCCTTACAGGCATCATGCACGTGAGTGTGTGAGGAAATATATACACACTGCCTTACAGGCATCATGCACGTGTGTGAGGAAATATATACACACTGCCTTACAGGCATCATGTACGTGTGTGAGGAAATATATACATACTGACTTACAGGCATCATGCACGTGTGTGAGGAAATATATACACACTGCCTTACAGGCATCATGCACGTGTGTGTGTGTGAGGAAATATATACACACTGCCTTACAGGCATCATGCACGTGTGTGTGTGAGGAAATATATACATACTGACATACAGGCATCATGCACGTGAGTGTGTGAGGAAATATATACACACTGTCTTACAGGCATCATGCACGTGTGTGTGTGAGGAAATATATACACACTGCCTTACAGGCATCATGCACGTGTGTGTGTGTGGGGAAATATATACACACTGCCTTACAGGCAACATGCACGTGTGTGTGTGAGGAAATATATACACACTGCCTTACAGGCATCATGCACGTGAGTGTGTGAGGAAATATATACACACTGCCTTACAGGCATCATGCACGTGTGTGAGGAAATATATACACACTGTCTTACAGGCATCATGCACGTGTGTGAGGAAATATATACACACTGCCTTACAGGCATCATGCACGTGTGTGTGTGAGGAAATATATACACACTGCCTTACAGGCATCATGCACGTGTGTGTGTGAGGAAATATATACACACTGCCTTACAGGCATCATGCACGTGAGTGTGTGAGGAAATATATACACACTGCCTTACAGGCATCATGCACGTGTGTGTGTGTGAGGACATATATACACACTGCCTTACAGGCATCATGCACGTGAGTGTGTGAGGAAATATATACACACTGCCTTACAGGCATCATGCACGTGTGTGAGGAAATATATACACACTGCCTTACAGGCATCATGCACGTGAGTGAGGAAATATATACACACTGCCTTACAGGCATCATGCACGTGTGTGTGTGTGGAAATATATACACACTGTCTTAAAGGCATCATGCACGTGTGTGTGTGAGGAAATATATACACACTGCCTTACAGGCATCATGCACGTGTGTGAGGAAATATATACACACTGCCTTACAGGCATCATGCACGTGAGTGAGGAAATATATACACACTGCCTTACAGGCATCATGCACGTGTGTGTGTGAGGAAATATATACACACTGCCTTACAGGCATCATGCACGTGTGTGAGGAAATATATACACACTGCCTTACAGGCATCATGCACGTGTGTGTGTGAGGAAATATATACACACTGTCTTACAGGCA
>NC_140166.1:76792461-76822461 GCF_963971535.1 Notolepis coatsorum | reverse complement strand
GCAGACCTACAAAGTATACAAAGTATACAAATCTCGCAGGTCCAGCCATTTTAATTAGTATTTGTTTCTCTGGCCGAACTAACGTTAACGTAATTAATCCTGCGGCCGCGCTTTATTTAAAAACAGCCAATCAAATCCCCATCAATGGAAAATTAACCCGCCCATACCCATGCTGATTGGTCCTTGTGCATGATGCGGGGATCTTTGATTAAACACCTGCTATTAGGTGGTATCTTTGGTGGAATGTCTCTTTAACTTGTATACTCAGCTTGCTATGGTGTATATTTGTAAATTGTTGCTGCTGCTAAACTGTATTGCACATTGCATTTTACCCACAACTAATTATTGCACATTGCTCATTGCACATCACATAACATACTTTTCTTATTGGAACTGTACATAGCCTTTTTGTTATTTAAATTTGATATAGTATAATATCTACATCCTGTTATCTGCACTGCACACTTATTTAGAACTGTATATAGTCATCTTGCTGTTAGTTTATCTTATTAAATTTTTATTCTATGCACATTTTATTTTATTTATATTTTATTGGATGGTCGAGGAACCACAACAAAGTGAATTTCACTCTTTTTGCTGTAAGGTACTGAACGACGTGACAATAAAATAATCTGAAATCTGAAATCAGAAGAATAGACAGTCAGAAAAAAAGATTAAACTTTTACTCAAGTGTGTTTTTAGCCAGATCCTCTGACTTTTACTTGAGTACGATTTTGAGACAGTCCCCATACTTTCACTTAAGTATAATTTCTGGGTACTTTTTACACCACAGCATCTAACTTTGGGGAAATTATGACATCAATTTGATGTCAGTCGTGTCCCTAGAATGGTTATTTTTTTTACACTAATACAGCTGTCAAGCGGGAGGGAAGGTTGAATTTATCAAAGCCGTGTCTCAGAGGGGGGGAAATTAGAGTCGCTGAGTCATTTTTGCGAATATCTCCCCTATTAGAGCACAAATAAATACTTTTGTCATTCGTCATTGTGGGTCAGCCTCTCTCTGACCAGTTAGTATTGAAGTCTGTGGTGGAATTTCCCTTCAAAGGACGCTTCCTGCTTCTTTTTTTCATGTGATGTTCAGATGATTGTTTACATTTATATTTAGTCATTTAGCTGATGCTTTTATCCAAAGCGACTTACAAGTTCTGTACAATAGGTCAGCAGGAAGGGTACAACTCTATCAGCTGAGTAACAATGTTCAAACGGTGCTGAAACTTGTGTGCTGCAGTGTTGAGAGCATACTGTAGTCTGTAGTAGTAGAGACATATATTAATATAGGCAAGGTAGAATATTTAGTGGCAAAGTGCATGATAGTAAAAGACAGTCCGAAGGTTAGCAGATATTGTTTTGGTTGTTTTGGCCTGAGAGTAGTCAAAGACTAAAGAAGGGGGTATTCTTGTCACATGGGAAAATGTACTGGACATCATAGTGTATGTGGATTCATTCAAACCGTTATTTAAGCCTTGGAAACCGATTGAGGGTAGCTCTCATTTACAATGGCCGCAAGCACGTGCAAGCACGGGGAGAACATGCAAACTCCACACAGAGAGGCCCGGGAGATACCCCACCTGGGTACCTGGTATCGCGGAAACCTGGTCCCCAAGCGGGAATCGAACCCTGGACCTTCTTGCTGTGAGGCGACAGTGTTAACCACTACACCACCGTGCCGCTGAGCAGGTTGGAGATCATGTTTCTAAATGTCCAAAGGTTTCACACCAGATACAACCAATATCAACTTTATTTCTCTCGATTTCAATGTGCTATGAGGATAAACACAAATGTCAGCCATCAAGAATTGAATCTTGCCTATTCTTGGATGCCAGTTGGATGCAGTGCAACGCAGATGTGGCACAATGTGGATGCGGTACAATGTGGATGCGGTACAATGTGGATGCGGTACAATGTGGATGCGGAGCAAAGCGAATGCAACTTGAGCAGTGGATCAGCTGTCATTGCTTTCAAAAGACGCACTGACCATTATTCACACAGTGGCCATTTTCATCTCATGTCATGCTGAGGTTGGGTTCTTTTCCACCCTGTTCCCACCGTGTGACTCAGGTTGGGTTCTATTCCACCCTGTTCCCACCGTGTGACTCAGGTTGGGTTCTTTTCCACCCTGTTCCCACCGTGTGAATATGGTAAATTCCCCTGATGGCTGAAGGCAGTGCTTAACGCCTGGTGGCTGTAGCGGAACACTACCTTGGTAGTGTGTTGGTGTCTTGTCGCTCATCCTGCAACGTAGACTAATCCTGGCATTGTGAAAACAATAAAGTGCGAGAGAAAAAGATTCTCCATAAGTTATTGTGATGACATCGCCTGGAATCCATTGTGGCATGGGAGACAGTTGCGGAATGAGAGACAAAACCTCAACGCACCAACATGGTAAGTCAAAGTGACTTTATAAACAACCATTTCACCAGGAGGTCCTCTTTGTTGACAGACAAACAACAGGCCGGGGGGGGGGGGGGCATGTCCTTCCATGGGTCTGACTGACATGGCAGGCAAAAATTTGGAGAGGCACTTCACCCAAAATTAAAAACAAAATAAACAAACCAAAGAAATCCTCGCGCCAAGAGCGCTATCTATCCATCCAGATAATTTTGGTGTGATCTGCCAGTAGAGATGTGTACCCAAACCCCCGTGTGGCAACAAGCCTAAACAATAGTTCCTATTGTAACACCGTTATTCCAATACAATGGAGCTAGATGGCATTAGATTTATGGCACTCAAAGTGCCAAAAATACATTTGGAAAAACTCAACAGCGAACTCTCTGTATTTTCTTTTGCCGTTTTTGAGTGTCACAAACCCAATGCAATTCAGCTCCATTCGACTGGAGTGATGATGGCAGACATCTCCAAAACTCAGCAAATCACACCAAAACTATGGATGGATAGATGTGTGTGCACTGCGGGTGAGAGGTTTTATTTTACACTTTTATATTGGCCTCTTTAACCTGATTGTTCATGTTGATCAGTGCTGTTCCCTGGGAGGACACAGAGGAGTCTCTAGCCTGGTGTACAGGCTGTTTTCCAGTTAAGTAGCGGTAGCAGAATTGTAATGTACAGTAAACCTGTATTATTTTCAATGTAATTGGTCCCTGAAAGCTGAGGAAGACAAACATACACATACTGTAGCTGTCTCTGAGATAAAAAAAATAAATACATATATATATATATAACTAATTAAATGTGTTCTTGTGTGTTAAATGTGTTATTTTTACTTTCGACAGATGCCTAAATACCTTTACAAGCATAAAATATTATTTTCATTTACGTTCAGTCATTTAGCTGAAAGCAACATACAAGTTGTGTACAAGAAGTCAGCAGGAAGGGTACAACTCAGTGACATTGTTCGCCAAACAGTGTTGAACTTGGGTGCGACATATTAACATAGTAGATAGTAATATAGGCACAGTAGATTACTTAATATCAAAGTGCATACTAGTAAAAGTACGAAGGTTAGAGTTTTGAATTTTTTTTATCATATATATATATATGATATTCCTACTTTTACTTCAGTAAATAATTAGCTATTTATTTTCCACCACTGTTTAAGTTTAAGTTTATTTGTAAAAGGGACAGTGCATATTAATCAATAAATGTAAATACGCCAGATTTAGCCAGAAGGCTAGATTTTATCTGTAGTCCCTGGCCAAGATGTTAAAAAAGGCATCAACCTAAAGTGATAAAAAAAAAGGTTATCATACATAACATACATCAAATAGGCCTACATAAAATACAATTCATCATCACAATATAATTTTTTTTACAAAAATACACATATAAAACAGAATAACGGTGAATTGCATACACGCACTGTTGATAGTATTAAAAAGTATGTATAGCATCTCTAGTGTCCGTTCCTTAGCGGCAGGCAGGGTTATGCGAGGTCCTCTTGTGGGAACGCCGGGACCTCCTTCGCCAGGCTTGGCTGGTCCTGCTAATTGGTGCCGAACACCTAATCAAGGTCAAGTCTTCAGCCATCAGCAGACTTCAAGGCCAATTACGATCACCACCAAAACAACCAATTGTGCCTTTATTACTTGTGTCAAGTGCTTGTTATTGGCCAAATGTGGCCAATAACATATTATGGAAAATGGGTTTTGCCTACACTGTAAAAAAGAAGACTAAAAAAAAACGGTAAATGTCTGGCAGCAACGGTTGCCAAATACTTGCTGTCAAATTACAGTAACATCAAATACATTTATTACAACCTTTATTTAATGGTTAATATTTTTTACGAAATGTACTAATTTAATATATTTGTATGGCATTTTACACTTAAAGTAGAAAAACAAAAGTCATCTGTAAAATAATACAGTGAATTTCCCGTGATTTTTTTTTTTTACAGTGTATACTGTATAGTCTTTGCATGGGTTTGGCATTCTGAAATGTTATGTAGGCGTTGGGGAAAAGTGACATAGGAACTCCGTACCGCTTTGCCAGGTTTTGAAGTCTTTAGATTAACGAGCTTAAATAAAACAGTCAGAAGTATATCATGTTATTATACACAAGCAATAAATTAGCATTAATGAATCAATTAGCCGTTGCCTTCTGGAGCCAGGAACACGGTTTAACTAATGTGCTGCCCAGTTATTTACTTTCGGGTGTGGGGTAGCAAGGCAGGGAAGGAAATAAATAAATAATAAAAAAATGTGGTGTGTTACTGCACCCACCAAAAACACTGTGTTTAACACAAGAGAAGAAAGTAAAAAAATCTTTTTAATTTAGTTTCTTTGAAAAAAAAAACAAAAAAACAAACATGTTCCATAGATTCAAGGAAGTTGTATACAATTGTTGAAAAGATGCATACTCCCCTTTAACACATTGGCGGCCATTTGGATGCGTCTAAAATCACTGTAGACGGCCAGCATATGTAAACAGACTTGCACAGTCCGTGGGGCTGTTTGTAGAGCTAAATCTATACTTTATAGTATTGCTATCTGTCCATTCTCATTGTCAATTGAGTCCATAAACCGTCCCTTCAAAATGGCTTAAAGAAATAATTTTTTCATCAATACGTTCTCATTTTATAGCGCCGTGAATATAAGCGTTATACGGGATTTGGTCTAGTATATTTCCTGGAAGGCTGGATAAAGGGCTAATAGCTACTAACGTTATATCCAATGGCATTTCGGTTATACAGAAGCTAAAACTGCATATGATCGGTACGATCCTCAGATCCTCAAGCATGAATGCATGGAAGGGGGGGGGGGGGGGGGGCGGGGGACGTCGTTTCTGATTATTGATTACCAATAACCGTGTTCGTCTCAGTAGCTACATATGCTGATCTGCTGGTTGAGTATCATAACAAGCTCTAATCAGCATGTAATTTACGTGAAAAAGATCTTACCATGAGCCGGTTGGATCCCCTACACCATTTCCCAGTTATCGATCGCCATCTGGTAGATCGATATGTCCATTGGCTGATGATAAATTACTTTACTGCATCGTGAAATCCGCGATCCAAAACGTATTCCGTGCAACAGGCAATAGCGATCGCTTCAGGTGAGTAGAAAACTACATTGAAAATCCAAAAAAAAAAGACAACTTCTGCCACAGGGAACACTGCATTATCGATACAGCGCCCCTAAGAGGATCTGGCCGGTAATGCACTTTTTCGAATTCAAAGAGTAGGGTACATCTGCAGTGCAGCTCGGCGACCATGAATAGGTTATTAAAATGGAATAAAAGCCAAAACAACCTTGCCACGGTGATATCCGTGGTTGGTCCCTTAAGCATGGATTCGAAACACGGATATATACCTACGTGGCCCGTCCCGAATGTGTTAAAGGAACACGCCAACATTTGGGAAATTAGCTTACCGTCTTCTCCAGAGAGAGACAAGAAGATATAGTTTCCTCTCTGTGCGTTCAGTAAAAAGCCATCTGGCTGCATGTTAGCCTAGTTTAGCACAATGAATGGAAGCGGACAGTGCCGGTTAGCCTAGGCATTGTCCAACTAACACCTCTCCCGAAGGCTAACCGGCACTGTTCGCTTCCATTCATTGTGCTAAGCTAGGCTAACGTGCAGCCAGATAGCTTTCTACTGAACGCACAGAGAGGAAACTGGTATCTATCTTCTTGTCTCTCTTGTCATAATCACGGCGAGAGCCTTCTTCACCCCTGCTCCTTCCACACCATCACGGCGAGAGCCTTCCTCACCCGTCGTCCTTCCGTACCCTTATATGGGCAGCATCCGGTCCCTGCGTTCCCACGCTGTCGGAGGGAGATCAATCAACACGGCTGTGAGGGATTCCCTCATCATCAGACCCCTACTTCAGCCCACGGATCCTGCTCTCCCTCGTCGCAGTGTTAACCTAACAACCTAGGTACGACGACGAACCCTAGCCTTGCTACTCTGTCCTTGTTGAAATACCTTGTCCTAATCTTGTTCTCTCTGTGCCCAGGACCACCGCTCCCGAGACACCACCCACCTGGACTCTCCTGTGCTGCACAAGGAGTGCACCTGCTCACGTCTATTGCACATTCCTGTTGTCATACCTGTCTGCTTGGTTGCTACAATTAAAACCCACCTAAAACGCTCCATTCTCTCTTCTCTTGTGTTCTGCTATTGGGCTCCGCCACTGTGTCCTAACATCTCTCTGGAGAAGACAATAAGCTAATTGAGATGAAAACTTGGTGCCCTTCTGATCTGGCTGTGTAAAGATGCACAAAAGAGGGGCACATTATCCTTGCTCTGAGACACATTTCAGTCTGGCAAATAAGCCCCTACAGGTCTGAAGAAAGTGTCAGTTCAAGTGCCATGGCGACTGTTACATGCTACATAAATATTCCGTCAGCTGTGTCCAGACGGCTAATTTCCACATTGAATCGTATTACCTGTCATTCACATATACTTGTATTATTGTTGAAACGTGCGTGCAGAGGATTGGAGTAATCTAACACAGTGACTAAATTGAATTCTGGGCACGAAACAAACATAGTCAGCAGGCCACACTGGCTAGTAGAGTAAGAGCCTTGCCTGCCAATTTCTTGGTGGTGAAGACAGAATAGATTGGACTGACTGAATGCTGGGTGGATTTGAATTGATTGATTGAAAACTTTATTAACAGATTGCAGAATGGGAACAATACAGTACGGCTCAATACACACAATTGTTAAGGGGATGCAGACCAGAGAAAGACTTTCGTCTTGTTTACATCAGGGTCCCCCATTTTAAATTCATCATGACATTTATGATATACATACAAATATACAGTACTGTTTAAGAGACAGAGATCCTAAAAGAAAATATATAATATATACATTCGAGGGGGAAGGAACTGTACATTGGAGGGGGTTGGGTGGGTCGGTGTTACGGGGGTTTGGACATTTACCGGGGCCAGTTTCTAATTGCCGCCTCCCGTAGGTGCACTTTGAGAGCGGTTTTGAAGGAGGGTAGGGATTCACATTATTTTACGGCTATGGGTAGGGCACTCCACATTGTTGTGGCATATTTGCGAAACGTGTTTAGTCCCATGTTCGTGCCGAATCTGGGTTGAACATGATTTGTGTAACTCCCTCCCGTGACTGAACGCTTGATGGTGATTGAACGCTGGTTACCTGTCAGAGCAGCTTGCATTTGACTCGTGCCTCATGTTACTTTCAAGCCCTGTTTGAATCTAACATGAATTTATATAGGTGCTCGGAAGGGTGCGTAAAAACTCTGCCCTCTTCTAGTGTTGTTTGTTCATGGGCCTGACTGCCTGGGGGAAAAACGGCCTGGGCCTTGAGGCTCTGGTACCGTTTGCCGGACGGCGGCAGCAGCTGAAACAATTTGAGGATGGTGGTGGTTGGGATGGCTGGAGTCCTAACCCCTTAAGCCCGACGGGGCCTGAACCGGGCCGAGATTTATTTCACATCATAAATAGATGAATACAGTCCTTATTAATTAATGTAGGATTTTATTTTTCAAATGTAGCCAAGAGTAAAGACCCTAACCCTATCAAAACAGCAGTCAAAGTGTATATTTTCAGCACTACGTTTGTTTACCAATAATTTTAAGTGTTATTAGCGAAATATGAGTTTGAACTGGACTTGAATAAGTCTTTATTCAGTGACACACACATGCGATGGGCGGCACACACAGGAACAAACACATGCTATTTTTTTGGGTCGCCGATGAAATCAAGTCTCTGCGCTTGCCCCAATCCTGTCGTCTTTTTGGGCGTTTTTTGGGCGAAAATGGTCGGATTTTGTAAAAAAATTTTTTTTTTACTTTATTTCGGTTTTAGGGTTAGGGTTAGGGTTATGCTATTTAATTATTTAGGGGAGCCAGCCCCCCAAACTCCTGAAATGCATAGAAAACAAACAGTCAGCACTGTTGTAGCTGAGGTTGTGTTTAACCGTGTGGTATACCTGTGTCACCTCAGCTGCAGTAACCTAGAGGGGAGGAGTGGGATGATACAATTTTAATGAAATGGAATTGAACAGTATGACTTTTATATTGTTGTCTGAACACTATTTATTTATTTATTTATTTATTTATTTATGTTTAAGTATTTATTTAAGTATTTTTGCATTTATGTATTTATGAATTCTATTATTTATGTATTTATTAACTGTTAATCCATTATGAATAATTCAGTTTTCCAGATGAGCATAACAACATAAGAGTTTAAATGGGCACACTATTTAATTATATTGATTAATATAAATACATGTTTATTTATTAGACTTTAAAAACCTGTAATATCCCATACCGAATTAATCTCAGGAGATGTTTCAGTCATGAAGAACTGTGAAACCTGTGCTTGGGTCCTTTGAGTTCTTATATTTCTGGAATATTTTTGTTCTCCTGAGGCATGCTGTTTGACGTCAGTCAGTCCACCATGCGCCACAGAAAACACACACCTACATACTTTGCAGTTTGCTTTATAAACATCTCCACTGACGCTATCAAGCCAGGGGTTTGCCAGTTCCCACTCACGTCTGTACTTCTGGAGGCGTTTTGTCTTTTTTAGGACGCGCCGGTGGAGTAGTGTCTGCTGTAGACATTTTCAAACAGCCCGGGCGGTGATGCAGTGACTGAGCTGAGCAGAAGTAACTTGAGGATTGGCACAACCGCACAGAGCGTTTTATGTTACGTTCTGGACACCGACCTCGGTCGGTGACCACCCACATTCCTGGCATATGTCACTGGGCTTGTCACCTGTCATTTCCCTGTCAATTAGTGCTGTCACTTAGGGGTGGTTCCTGATTGGCTGTCACGGGGGTGTGTGTGGAATGTTGGTATTTTGTCTCTATTTAACATACCTCTCTTCTGCTTGTCCATTGTCAGGTCTTCACTAATTGCGTTCGGGGATAACGCGGACGGTTCTACTCTGGACCTCCAATAAGCTCCCATTTACCTTATTTTACTCTTGTGCTATTAGCACTTGCTCTCTCTTAGAATTTACTCTGTGTTCTTACTATTAAAGTCGAACCTGTTCAAGAGTAAACACTCTCTGTCTCTGTGATTGCCTTCAACCATTGGAATTCACCTACCTGCATTCTGACAGTTTTAGTAACGTGAAAGCGCGAATTCTCATTGGTCGTGAGCTGCTGAGCGCACGCCCATCATACCAGAGTTCCCAAGTCTGTTTATTTTCCGCAACTTTTGGACACAATTTTGCTTGTTTTTGGCTTGTTTTTGTAGGTTGGCTGGCTCATTTCTCTCACAATACTGGCAACCTTAAAATACGGGACAAAGTGCGTCCCGTATCAGTTCAATACGGAACGCGTCTTTTAGTTTCCAATTACGGGACGATTCCGTATTTTACGGGACGGGTGGCTACCCTAGCCGGGTGTAACGTTCTGGGTTTCTATCTTCTCTCAGGAGTGGAAACCCTACTGCCATTCTGGAGTACTTCACCCTGTCCTCTGCAATTATCTCTGATTGACTGTCACCTGTGGGTTGTTGTCACTAATTACTGTGTGTAGTTTGCTGGGATTTTGCCTTTATAGTAACCCCCTGTTTCTCTGTCTGTTGTCGGATCTTCAACAGAACTACTGTGAGCAGTCGGCCACGGTCAAGAAGTGGGACCTCGAAAAAGCGAGAGAAAAGGGACCCCAGAAGAAGTACAAACACCGGAGGAAAGTTATCGACACGAGGAGGTGGCGCAGGAGGTAATTCAAGCTAGCATGACGCAGGGCGACAGACCAGAGATACCCACCTGGGTAGCGGAGCTACAAGCTAGCATACAGACTAGCATACAAGCTAGCGCAATAGCTAACCAACAAGCTAGCGCAATAGCTAACCAAGCTAACACGCAGAGCATTCGGAGCGACATCGACAGACTCAGGGAAGAATTAAAGAAGGGTCAGGACGAGCTCAGAGAAAGTTATCGACACGAGGAGGTGGCGCAGGAGGTAATTCAAGCTAGCATGACGCAGGGCGACAGACCAGAGATGCCCATCTGGGTAGCAGAGCTACAAGCTAGCATACAGACTATACAAGCTAGCGCAATAGCTAACCAACAAGCTAGCGCAATAGCTAACCAAGCTAACACGCAGAGCATTCGGAGAACCTTCGACCATGACTATTCAACAGAGGTGGCTGTAAAGCGTCGGAGCTATGTTCAGATAAAAAAGACTGAAAGAGAAAGGAATCAGATTTCAATCACCAATGACCACGCTGAAGGTTCATTGGAAAGAAGGCATAGGGGTGTGCAGCGACGTGAGGGAAGCGACGAGGGACATGGACCGGAGAGGATGGAAGGTGCCGGGAGGAGAAGAGGAGAGACCGACGCTGATGCAGAGGTTGGAGGAGGGGAGAAGATATACCAGGCTCGGGGGACAAGGAGAGGATTCAACCGATTCAAAGGGACAGGACGGTGAAGGAGATCTGAACCGATTCAAAGCGGATCAACTGAGAAGAAAGATGAAAAGACACGGAGAAGGGGAACAGAGAGGAGACGAGAGGGGACACGGTGATCCAGGGAAGGATCATTACAATACACATTAAACTGATATACATGGGACACACACAATACAAGTAAAGGTAAACATGAAAATGACTTATACAATGAGAAGATGGTAAAGTACATATGAGATAATTATACCAAAAGTAATAAAAAAAGGACATGGAGATTCAAGAGATATATTGAGGTGGATATGAAAGAACCACAGGATTACACGTGACACATAATACAAATAGACGCGAACATGAAAGTGACTAATGCAGAGCTTATGACCGGGAGCTCGGAGGTCGCACACAGAACGAGCTGGACATGTATAGTGTGCATTTCTTATCCACTAGGGGGAGCCCTCTCACTAGGAGAGCCACTACTCCCCACCCGCCAGCGGGGGAAAGAGGGAGACGACTGAGTCCCTCAACGACCATGGAAGTTCCAAGTGTTAATGTTGAAGTTAATGTTGATTATGGTTATATGTATGTAAATCAGACAGGGATAGCAGTGGCTACAACCACAAATATTATTTTATGTGACATAGGTAGAACGGGAGAACATTTGGAAAAGAAATATGACACAATTAAGGGTATCAAAATGATGTCGCTGAATGTGAATGGTATGAATAATCCGATTAAAAGGAGTAAGGTGATCACGAAACTTAAGAAAGAAGAGGCGCAGGTTATCTTCTTACAAGAAACACATCTAATATCACAAGAACATGAAAAGCTGAAGAGATTCGGGTATGAGAATCTGTTGTATAGTTATTTTAAATAGAACCTTAGAAGAGGAGTAGCTATACTAATTAAGAACACAGTGAAGTTTAAAATGATCAGGGAAATAAGGGATAAAGAGGGGAGGTATGTATATTTTTTTTATCATTCCATTTGGGCTGTGGGGGGTGCTTAATGTCTGATCTCCGGCTCATCTCCTGCTGGCAAGGTAGTTGCTCTCTGGCAGATTATGCCATCGACTTCTGCATTGTGGCTCGAGAGGCGGCCTGGCAGGAAATACCCTGTTGTGTGTTGTTTGTGCAAGGTCTTTCAGGGCGGATGCAGGATGAGCTATCTTCACGGGAGCTACCCGAACAACTGGATAACGTCATCAACTTGGCTATACGGATGGACAACCGACATCGGGAGAGGGAACGCGAGAGGGAGGCTTCGTCACAGGTACTCTTCCGCCCTTCTTCCGGTGTCGAACCAGCTATGCATTACACAAGAGAGAGCCTGGGTGACGAGCCTATGCAACTGGGGGCTCTGCGCCTGTCGGACGCAGAGAGACAGAGGCGGATCGATCAGAAGCGTTGTTTCCGTTGCGGTCGTACTAGACATCGCTTCAGTAGCTGTGCTGGATTGTCGGGAAACGGGGGGGGCTCGCTAAACTTGGGGGGAGTTATAGCAGGTGGGCATTTTACCTCTGTTTCTGATGATTGATTCTGGGGCGGCGGGTAATTTAATTCACATGGGATTAGCACATGAGTGGGGGGTCCCTCTAGAAACGCTGGAGGTACCTATCCCGGTACAGTCATTGGGCGGTCGACCACTGGGTAGTGGGCTCATTACCCAGCGCACGGCGCAGCTGCGTCTCCAGTTGGCCGGGAGTGAGTGGGAATGGTTAAAATTTTATGTTGTCATGTCTCCCCATTCTGCCATTGTCTTAGGTCATCCATGGCTAGCAGAGCATAACCCTTGTATTAATTGGGCTACGGGTGAACTCTCTATGGGGAGCGGCGTTAAGTCGGTTTCCGGCGAGGGTTCACCCACACCTTTTTCTTCTTCTCTTTTGTCTCCCTTGTCTCTCTCCAGGATGGTGGTGAGCGTTGCAGACTCTGTCACATCTCCTAATCCCGATTTAGCAGGTGTACCTGAGATTTATTGGGACCTGGGGGAGGTTTTTAGTAAGACTCATGCGAAAGCACTACCACCTCATAGATCTTACGACTGCCCCATTAATCTTCTTCCTGGTACCTCTCCACCCCGTGGGCGTATGTTTTCTCTCTGTCGCCCTGAGACAGTGTCCATGAATGCCTATATTCAGGAGGCACTGGCCACAGGGCATATTCGTCCGTCCACATCCCCTGCAGGCGCTGGGTTCTTTTTTGTAGCAAAAAAAGATAGCCAGCAGCCGTGCATTGATTACTTACTTACTTACTTCTCGAAGCTTGATTTATGTAATGCCTACAACCTGGTCAGGATTAGAGAGGGAGACGAGTGGAAAACTGCTTTTAATACACCCAACAGGCATTATGAGTACTTAGTTATGCCCTTCGGTTTAGCGAATGCTCCGGCAGTTTTCCAAGCCCTAGTCAACGACGTGCTGCGGGATTTAATTGGGGTGTCAATCTTCATTTACTTAGACGACATCCTCATTTTTTCCCACAACATGGTGCAACACCAACAGCACACCGACACCGTTTCTTTCCTGGGGTTTGTATTGACTAAGGGCGATCTACGCATGGATCCGGCCAAGGTGAGTGCTGTACTGGACTGGCCACTCCCTTCGTCGCTCAAGGAGTTACAACGTTTTTTGGGCTTTGCACATTTTTACAGGCGTTTTATTCGCAATTTTAGCGCCCTAGCCACTCCTCTGACAGCTCTCACTAAGGCCTCTCTCCCTGGCTTTGAGTGGTCGCCTCGTGCAGAGTCAGCCTTTCGCGACCTCAAACGTTGGTTTACCTCCGCCCCTGTACTGATCCGCCACGATTCGGAGGCTCCGTTTATTGTGGAAGTGGATGCGTCCGATATCGCGGTGGGGGGGGTGATCTCTCAGAGATGCTTAAAGGACGGGAAAGTGCATCCTTGCGCTTTTTTCCGTGCCGGCTGTCTTCGGCCGAGCGCAACTACGACGTGGGTAATCGGGAGTTGTTGGCAATCAAATTGGCACTGGAGGAATGGAGACATTGGTTGGAGGGGGCGGCACACCCTTTCATTGTTTGGACTGATCATAAGAACTTGGCTTACATCCAGGGGGCTAAACGCCTTAACGCTCGCCAGGCCAGGTGGGCATTATTCTTCACTCGATTTCGATTTTCCATCTCCTACCGGCCTGGTTCCAAGAACGTCAAGCCTGATGCTCTGTCACGCCAGTTTGACCATCCGGACCGGGAGGAGAAGCCCCATCCTATTATTCCACAGGCCCTTATTTTGGCTCCTGTGTCATGGGGCATAGATAGGGTGGTAAGATCGACTCTGGCACGGGAGCCCGATCCTGGTGGGGGTCCTCCGGGGCGGATGTATGTGCCCAAGGCTGCGCATTCGCGACTGCTGCAGTGGGCACATACCTCCTCCCTCACCGGCCACCCTGGGGCCGCCAGAACCCTGGAGTTTATCCGTAGGAGGTTCTGGTGGCCTACAGAGGAGGGGGATATGCGTTCCTTTGTGGCGGCCTGTTTGGTGTGCGCACATAGTAAGACCTCTCGCCGTGTACCGGCGGGTCTCCTTCGCCCGCTTCCTAGTCCCAAACGTCCCTGGTTGCACATATCCCTGGATTTTATTTCTGGCCTTCCCCCATCAGATGGGTTCACTACCATTTTGGTGGTAGTGGATCGATTTTCAAAGGCGGCCCACTTCATTCCCCTCCCCAAACTTCCCTCAGCTCGAGAGACGGCTGACCTGGTGGTGCAGCACGTATTTCGGGTCCACGGGCTTCCAGTGGATATTGTGTCTGACCAGGGCCCTCAGTTGGCCTCCAGGTTCTGGAAGGCATTTGCCTCCAGCCTCGGTGCCTCCGTCAGCCTGTCATCTGGGTTCCACCCGCAGTCCAACGGGCAGACGGAGCGCATCAACCAGGATCTGGAGGGTGTTCTGAGGTGCTACGTTGCCGGTAGTCCGGCGACGTGGCGTAGGAGGCTGGCGTGGGCAGAGTACGCGCATAATACCCTCCTCTCCGCCTCTACAGGTATGACTCCCTTTGAGTGTCAGTATGGTTTTCAACCTCCCATTTTTCCGAACAGGAGCGGGAGGCTGAGGTGCCGTCGGTCCAGGCTCACGTGGCCCGCTATCGCAGGATGTGGAACCGGGTTCGGACGGTGCTACAGAAGGCCTCTGTTAGGGCTCAGCGGCAGGCTAACCGCAAGCGTCGTCCGGCTCCGGTTTTCCGTCCTGGGCAGCGGGTTTGGCTTTCCACCCGTGATCTCCCTCTCCGGGTGGAATCCAGGAAGCTGGCCCCTCGCTTCATAGGTTCATTTAAAGTGGTTCGTCGGGTGAACCCTGTCAGGTTGCTGCTTTCAGCTTCCATGCGGGTTCATCCGACATTCCACGTGTCCCTGTTGAAACCACTCCTCTCATCGCCCTTGTCCCCACCACTTGCCGCGGTTCCTCCGCCCCGCATCCTTGACGGTCAAATTGTCTACAGGGTGCAGAGGATCCTGGGTTGTAGGCGGAGGGGTAGGGGGTTTCAGTTATTGGTGGATTGGGAGGGTTACGGGGTAGAAGAGCGTTCCTGGGTGACTCAAAGGGATATCTTAGATCACAGCCTTAGGTGAATGTCAGGTGGGGTTCGTCGGGGGGAGGTACTGTAACGTTCTGGGTTTCTATCTTCTCTCAGGAGTGGAAACCCTACTGCCATTCTGGAGTACTTCACCCTGTCCTCTGCAATTAGCTCTGATTGACTGTCACCTGTGGGTTGTTGTCACTAATTACTGCGTGTGGTTTGCTGGGATTTTGCCTTTATAGTAACCCCCTGTTTCTCTGTCTGTTGTCGGATCTTCAACAGACAGTCTTTGTTGTTATTATTTAGTTTTTCCTTTTTTTCGTCTTGTGTACGGTTCTCTTTCCCTTATATACCCTCAGTTGTAGCCTGGCTACTTATTCGTTATCGTTACAGTATCTTGCTCTAGTGATTCTGATAATAAAAGAAACACATATTTTTGAGAAGAGCAACCACATCTCCGTCTCCTTATTACCTTCTACTATTGGACTCAACTTCCTACTTTGAATCGTAACAACCGGGAGCAGATAGAATCAATCAAGAATCAAGAATCAAGAGGTTTATTTGTCACATACATACTAGGGCATACAGTGAAATGCGGGTGGTCATTTCCACAAAGATTGTGCAAAATACAATAATAAAATAGGCATAGAAGAAAAAAGAGAAAATAGGTAAGACACAAGATGTGCATGATAAAAAATACATGCTTAGTTCCTGAGAAACTGGTTCCTATGTACACTACTATACAATATACAATTTACAATTTTAACTCCGTAATTTTTATACTTAATGTATCTAAACTATACTATACAATACCTCCTTCCTTAAGTGACTTTTCCATTTTTAAAGTGACATTTTGTTTAAAGTGATTGTTTTAGCAGTTGCAGCATGAGTGTGTGTGTGTGTGTGTGTGTGTGTGTGTGTGTGTGCGTGCGTGCGTGCGTGCGCGCGCGTGTGTGCTCATGTGTACTTGTGAGTGGAGAGATCAGTGTTCAGTGTTCTGATGGCCTGGGGGAAGAAGCTGAGCCGGAGTCTCTCTGTTCTCGCAGCGTGTGTACGTAGGCGCTTGCCTGACCGCAGCAGCTTGAACAGGCTGTTGTTGGGGTGGTGGGGGTCTTTCATTATTCTGCAGGCTCTGGATTTGCACCTCCTGTTATATAAGTCCTGCAGGGGTGGTAGTGCAATACCCGTAGTACGCTCTTCTGAGCACACCCCTCTCTGGAGTGCCTTCCTGTCCTGTGCCGTGCTGTTTCCAAACCAGGCAGTGATATTTCCAGTCAGAATGCTCTCCACAGCAATAGAAGGAGTGGAGTATCTTCCCCGATACTCTGAACTTCCATAGCTGTCTCAGGTGATAGAGGCGCTGTTTCGCCTTTTTCACCACAGAATCTATGTGTGTTGACCATGTCAGGTCATCTGTGATGTGGACTCCCAGGTACTTGAAACTGCTCACCCTGTCCACGATAGCCCTGTTTATCCACAGTGGTGTGTGTGTCCCCTGCTGTATTCTCCTAAAATCCACAATCAGCTCTTTGGTTTTACCAATGTTCAGGAGTAGGCTGTAAGTTATCCCGGCACCAGCGTGCCAGTTCATCAACCTCCTCCCGATAGGCCTTCTCATCATTGTTAGAGATCAGCCACACCACCACTGTGTCGTCCGCAAACTTCACTATGGAGTTGGAGCTGAACCTGGCCACACAGTCATGTGCGTGTACAGTGAATACAGCAGGGGGCACAGAATGCAGCCCTGGGGGAACCCGATACTCAGGGTGATTTTGCTGGAGGTATGACCCCCATCCTGACCGCCTGGGGCCTGTCACTTAGAAAGTCCAGGATCCAGGCACTCATGGCGGAGCTCAAACTCAGATCGATCAGCTTGTCAACCGGTCTGGTGGGGACTATGGTGTTGAAAGCTGAACTATAGTCAATGAACAGCAATCTCACATTGCCCCCCTTCTGTCTGTCAAGGTGAGATAGTGTGTTGTGTAGTACGTGGGAGACTGCATCATCAGTGGACCTGTTTGTCCTATATGCAAACTGCATTGGGTCCATGTTACTAGGGAGAGAGGCACAGGTGTGGTCCTTGACCAGCCTCTCAAAGCATTTCATGACCACAGAGGTGAGTGCCACCGGTCTGTAGTCATTTAGGCCTGCTGGAGAGGAGTTTTTTGGTACAGGGATTATAGTGGACACTTTGAAGCAGGCAGGGACCACGGACTCAGCCAGGGATAGATTGAATATGGTTGTAAATACTGGAGCCAGCTGATTTGCACAGGACTTTAGCATTCGTCCTGTTATCCCATCTGGGCCTGCAGCTTAGGGGCTGTGGCGTGGGGCTGCGCCCCGGGGACCAATCCAAGTGCTCCTGTCCGTCTTCGTCAGGGAACGCAACAGCGTTATCGATCTGTTGTTGTGCATGTTTTTCCATTGGGTTTATCTTATCGGGAGGGGAAACCCTTGCGAGAACGGGGAGAACATGTAAACTCCACACAGAAAGGCCCGGGAGATACCCCACCTGGGTACCTGGCAACGCGTAAACCCGGTCCCCAAGTGGGAATCGAACCCTGGACTTTCTAGCTGTGAGGCGACAGTGTTAACCACTACACCACCGTGCCATTTATAGAAATCTCAGCGGATTGAGTCGGAAACCGCCGGATATTGACGCGAGGAAATTACGCAGTTATACGTGGTTGTAGTCCCATGAAATTTCATAAAACTACACTACGCAGCTCACGCCAGCCCCCTGTCAAACTTGGAGCCGTCTGGCGGGAAATAATTTTTCGTGATTATGTCTCACGGGTCGAACAAACCTGAATGTTATTGCCATAAAATAATAATAATAATAATCTTCATTTATATTTACATTTACATTTACATTTAGTCATTTAGCTGACGCTTTTATCCAAAGCGACTTACAAGTTCTGTACGACAAGCCATCAGGAAGAGCACAACTCTATCAGCTGAGTAACAATGTTCATCAAAGTGTTGAGTGCTACAGTGTAGGTTAGTTTATTAGGACAAGTGCATGACAGTATGGTTAGTTAGGGTTAGATTTTTTTTTTTTTTTTTTAATTCAGATAATGGTTGAAGAAGTGAGTCTTTAGTCGACGGCGAAAGATTGGACGTGTTTCGGCTGTCCTAACTGGGGTGGGTAGTTCATTCCACCATTGTGGGGCAAGGACTGAGAATAGGCGACTTCTCTTTGATGACCCTCCCGGAGCTTGGATAGGAGTAGGTCTGAGGCGGCCAGAAGATGCAGAGCGTAGGGGTCTTGAGGGTGTGTAGTTAGAGACCATTGACCGGAGGTAGGCGGGAGCAGTTCCCTTTGCCGCACGGTATGCTAGGTCAAGGGCCTTGAAGCGGATTCGTGCAGCAATGGGGAGCCAGTGCAGGTCCCTAAGAAGTGGGGTGACATGGGCCGACTTCGGTAGGTTTGATATAGCACTTTTCATACACGGAGTGCAACTCAAAGTGCTTAACAGAGACACGTCTTCTTTAAACAAGTCAAGAAGAAACAACACAAAACAAGAATACCATAAGGTCCAAATTTTTTTAATAAACTCAAAATAAATAAATGAATGAATGCATGCAACACTCCCAGACATTACCAGCGAACAGTTGGTAAGCATGCACCCATGTGTGTAGTGAAACACAGATGAGTGCATGCGATAGCAACTGAACATTTTGAAAAATTAAATATAGAGCTGATAGTGATAACAACTGAACATTTTATAAGATTAAAGATAGAACGTAGTTTGTTTCTTTACCTTTCTGTGAACGTCTAGAAAAAGACAGCGTCTGAATCTGATGAAAAATGGTGGAGCATTTTTCATTACAAAAAAGTAACTGTACTTACTGTAGATTTCATTCACAGGTTTTTCTGCCCTGTCAGGGGCGTCTGGTGCTACTAAATCCAGATTGAACTCTGCCATTTGAAAGCGGAGATTCGGCCTGATCCATAAATGTGCGACTTGGCCAAAATAGGCCGTAATTTATAGGCCTGATTCTATATTCATATATTATTATTTTATTTTTTTATGTGGCCAATATCAGATTCCAGTGTGAACTGCTCACGCTCCTGAACTGACCCACATGCGCAAATGAACAATAAAGAAGATTATTCATTTTGACAAATGTCAATCTAGAGTGACGTAAAAGTTGCATGACTGTTCAGTCTGAGGTCGCGTTGCAAATTTTTATTCAGGATATGAAAGTGGCCCAAATCAGAATTGAAAAGATCAGATTCCATGTGATTTGTGCTGTTCACACTGTCATGAAATAATCAGATCTGAGTCACATATCAGTAGTGTGTGATAGGGAGGAAATATATGGCCTCACTCACTCACTCACTCACTCACTCACTCACTCACTCACTCACTCACTCACTCACTCACTCACTCACTCACTCACTCACTCACTCACTCACTCACTCACTCACTCACTCACTCACTCACTCACTCACTCACTCACTCACCCACTCACTCACTCACTCACTCACTCACTCACTCACACACACACACACACACACACACACACACACACACACACACACACACACACACACACACACACACACACACACACACACACACACACACATCACACACACACACACACACACACACACACACACACACACACACACACACACACACACACACACACACACACACACACAGTCTGAAAAAAGAGGGAAGAGGGAATAAACGGGAGAGTGAAAGAGAGGGAGAGAGAGATAGAGATAGAGAGGGGGGTTAAAGAAAGAGGGGGTGAGAGAGAGGGAGGGAGTAGAGAGAGAGGAAGGAGAGAGGGGAAAGAGAGACAGAGAGGAAGAGAGAGACAAAGAGGAAGAGAGAGGGACAGAGAGGAAGATAGTGAGAGGGGGGGTGAGAGAGAAGGAGCGAGAGAGACAGAGAGGAAGAGAGAGAGAGACAGAGAGAGAGAGAGAGAGAGACAGAGACAGAGAGACAGAGAGAGAGACAGAGAGGAAGAGACAGAGAGAGAGAGACAGAGACAGAGAGACAGAGAGAGAGAGAGAGAGAGAGAGAGAGAGAGAGAGAGACAGAGAGAGAGAGAGAGAGAGAGAGAGAGAGAGAGAGAGAGAGAGAGAGAGAGAGAGAGAGAGAGAGAGAGAGAGAGACAGAGAGAGACAGAGACAGAGAGAGACAGAGAGAGACAGAGAGAGAGAGAGAGAGTATCCGTCCAGGTGTTCAGGGCTGCTGGACAAAGAGTCTTTTGAGCCCTGATGAGAACCCGGCTCCCCCACAACATATATGTTGCAACATATACAGCAGGAGCGAGGACAACACTGTTTCAGAGTTATACTCTGTTTCAATGCTGAGATACGTGTGAGGGGAAAGCCTGTCCAATTAACCCTTTCACTGCCACACTACAGAAGGTTAACCCTTTACTATCACTCACTCACTCACTCTTCTGTAGTGTGGCAGTGAAAGGGTTAACCTGCCGTCGTGTGGCAATGAAAGGGTTAACCATCTGTGTATTGTCGCCGTGAAAGGGTTAACCGTTTGGTAGTGCGGCAGTGAAAGGGTTAAGAGCCTCCATCCCCACTGGCGAAGGCTGATAATTGGGAGTAGAAAAGAGGGCTCGGGACATAGCCACGGTCCGAGGACCGAGCAACCTGCAAAACAACCAGGATGTTGTCATCATTATACTTAATCTTATACTTGTTTAGGAAGGCAGTGATATACACGTGGCAACTTTGACCAACACAGTTGCCGCAACCGTTGCTCTATAGGCCTGATCTCATTATGCAATAGGAACATTTTATTGCCTGGAAAATGTGGAATTGTTTTTTTCAACCGGGTGTCTTACTTTGTCATCCCCCGTTGCCCATCTGACTTGTCCCAAATTCACCATGAATTTCCATAGTGAAATCCAAAAATATTTTAAGAAGAAAATATTCCAAGATAGACGTGTTGGGAGACAGAGACAGATGGGAAAGAGAGAGAGAGACAGAGAGGAAGAGAGAGAGAGGGGGGGGGGGGTGAGAGAGAGAGAGGAAAGAGAGAGAGGGGGGTGAGAGAGAGGGAGGGAGAGCAAGAGAGAGAGGGGGGGGGGGAGAGAGAGAGGAGAGAGAGGGAGGGGGAGAGAGAGAGGGAGAGAGAGAGGGAAAGAGAGAGAGGGGTGGGGAGAGGAAGGGAGATAGAGAGGGAGAGAAAGAGAGAGGGAAAGACAGACAGAGATAGAGAGAGAGAGAAAGAGAGAGATAGAGAGAGAGAGATAATTGCTTTTCGACCGGGTGTCTTACTTTGTCACCCGTTGCCCATCTAACTTACCTCAAATTCACCATGTAGGCTGTCACCACACCACGTCAACGCTAGTCCAATTGTGCCTGTTCATATTTAAGTAGCAGGTGAAATTATGCTAACATGGGCTTCAATGGGTCAACATAATGCCAGGTTCAGGTTCACAGTCTGCCACACTGATTTAACCAGATAGGACCTTTATTGCTTTCAGAGGGCAGCATATTTGATGTGATTGATTCAATCAGACAGCCATTCAGAACAGGGCAGAGGCTGGGACATTGTTGAGCTGCTGAGGTTAGCTGCATTCGTTAAAGGCGAAACCTCTTTACATATCAGGTGTAATGACTCTTGTGTCATGCAAATCTAGCAAGGTTTTAAGATACAGCATACATGTTGGTTAATGAACTAGTAAGAAGTGAACTGCTAAGGTATAAGAATATGTGGACTGTTAACCAAAAAGTTAGCTCTGAATGTCTGTATAGGGCAATTTCTTTTCTCCAAAATGGAGGTACATTGTGGGGTACAATGAGCCAAAAGCTGTGGAGTAAGTTGGGCCAGTGATTCAATAGGATACAGAGAGGCAAAGAGGAAACTTGCTGGTCACAGTGTTGTAGTCGAGTCACTAAATCTCAAGTCCAAGTCGAGTCTCGAGTCCCCAGTGTTGGAATCCGAGTCCAAGTCCGAGTCACCAAAGATAAAAAATAGGTCTACATTAAACATAAATGACACAGCGGACACCATTTCAAAGCGAGTTTATTTACTTTGTGACACAATAGCCAAACAAATGCACTGGCCATCAATATCTTATGTCAAATGATTAGGGCCTATTACAAAATCAATTAACAAGTCTGAGTCCTCGTCTGCACCTTCCGAGTCCGAATGCAGTCAATGCTCGAGTCCAAGTCCAAGTCCGAGTCATCGGTGCTCAAGTCCAAGTCGAGTCATGAGTCCTGAAAATCAGTCCAGGAATCGAGTCCTACAACACTGGCTGGTCATATTAAAGAATTGTCTGGCAGATTCCATAGTACACCGACAGTATGACATTCAGTGAAATGTCATTTTAACACATCCTTAAGTAAACCTAATGAACAGATCTCCATTAGACTGTTTATAAAATAAAATAGCATGAGCTTTGTAATTGTATATGATAAAGGAATAGTATACATTTTATTATGTCAAGATCTTTACTTGAAAAGTCAACTGGTCAGCTTACCCATGTGTGGCTCAATTTAGCCCTTGGTGACGATCAATTTAGCCCTTGGTGACGATCAATTTACCCCTTGGTGACGATCAATTTACCCCTTGGTGACGATCAATTTACCCCTTGGTGACAATCAATTTACCCCTTGGTGACGATCAACAGATGCATTCTTATCATATGTAGTAAACAAACACCCTGAAACGTGAGTAGATGTACTCTACTTCTGTCTAATTTCTTCTTGCACAGAGGTCATACTGTATGTAAATATTATCTTATTAAATTAAATTAAATTATTATTGTCTCATCTTACCCCACTCTCCCCTACGGTTTTGCTCTGAGGAAGCTTTGCTTCCTGTTATACACATTCTATTCTAAAGGCATCTTGCAGTCAGTCAGGTCTCTCTCTCAGTAGTCTGTCTCTCTGTCAGGTCTCTCTCTCTCTCAGTAGTCTGTCTCTCTGTCAGGTCTCTCTCTCAGTAGTCTGTCTCTCTGTCAGGTCTCTCTCTCAGTAGTCTGTCTCTCTGTCAGGTCTCTCTCTCAGTAGTCTGTCTCTCTGTCAGGTCTCTCTCTCAGTAGTCTGTCTCTCTGTCAGTAGTCTGGTCTCTCTGTCAGGTCTCTCTGTCAGGTCTCTCTCTCAGTAGTCTGTCTCTCTGTCGGGTCTCTCTCTCAGTAGTCTGTCTCTCTGTCAGGTCTCTCTCTCTCAGTAGTCTGGTCTCTCTCTCAGTAGTCTGTCTCTCTGTCGGGTCTCTCTCTCAGTAGTCTGTCTCTCTGTCAGGTCTCTCTCTCAGTAGTCTGTCTCTCTGTCAGGTCTCTCTCTCTCAGTAGTCTGTCTCTCTGTCAGGTCTCTCTCTCAGTAGTCTGTCTCTCTGTCAGGTCTCTCTCTCAGTAGTCTGTCTCTCTGTCAGGTCTCTCTCTCAGTAGTCTGTCTCTCTGTCAGGTCTCTCTCTCAGTAGTCTGTCTCTCTGTCAGGTCTCTCTCTCAGTAGTCTGTCTCTCTGTCAGGTCTCTCTCTCTCTCTCAGGTCTCTCTCTCAGTAGTCTGTCTCTCTGTCAGGTCTGTCTCTCAGTAGTCTGTCTCTCTGTCAGGTCTCTCTCTCAGTAGTCTGTCTCTCTGTCAGGTCTCTCTCTCAGTAGTCTGTCTCTCTGTCAGGTCTCTCTCTCAGTAGTCTGTCTCTCTGTCAGGTCTCTCTCTCAGTAGTCTGTCTCTCTGTCAGGTCTCTCTCTCAGTAGTCTGTCTCTCTGTCTGGTCTCTCTCTCAGTAGTCTGGTCTCTATCTCAGTAGTCTGTCTCTCTGTCGGGTCTCTCTCTCAGTAGTCTGTCTCTCTGTCAGGTCTCTCTCTCAGTAGTCTGGTCTCTCTCTCTCAGGTCTCTCTCTCAGTAGTCTGTCTCTCTGTCAGGTCTCTCTCTCAGTAGTCTGGTCTCTCTCTCAGGTCTCTCTCTCAGTAGTTTGTCTCTCTGTCAGGGCTCTCTCTCAGTAGTCTGGTCTCTCTCTCAGTAGTCTGGTCTCTCTCTCAGTAGTCTGTCTCTCTGTCTGGTCTCTCTCAGTAGTCTGTCTCTCTGTCAGGTCTCTCTCTCAGGTCTCTCTCAGTAGTCTGTCTCTCTGTCAGGTCTCTCTCTCTCAGTAGTCTCTCTCTCAATAGTCTGGTCTCTCTCTCAGTAGTCTGGTCTCTCTGTCAGGTCTCTCTCTCAGTTGTCTGGTCTCTCTGTCAGGTCTCTCTCTCAGTAGTCTGTCTATCTGTCAGGTCTCTCTCTCAGTAGTCTGTCTCTCTGTCAGGTCTCTCTCTCAGTAGTCTGATCTCTCTCTCAGTAGTCTGGTCTCTCTCAGTAGTCTGTTTCTCTGTCAGGTCTCTCTCAGGTCTCTCTCTCAGTAGTCTGTCTCTCTCAGGTCTCTCTCTCAGTAGTCTGTCTCTCTGTCAGGTCTCTCTCAGTAGTCTGGTCTCTCTCTCAGTAGTCTGGTCTCTCTCTCAGTAGTCTGTCTCTCTGTCAGGTCTCTCTCTCAGTAGTCTGGTCTCTCTCTCAGTAGTCTGGTCTCTCTCTCAGTAGTCTGTCTCTCTGTCAGGTCTCTCTCTCAGTAGTCTGTCTCTCTCTCAGGTCTCTCTCTCTCTCAGTAGTCTGTCTCTCTGTCAGGTCTCTCTCTCAGTAGTCAGGTCTCTCTCTCAGTAGTCTGTCTCTCTCTCAGGTCTCTCTCTCAGTAGTCTGTCTCTCTGTCAGGTCTCTCTCTCAGTAGTCTGTCTCTCTGTCAGGTCTCTCTCTCAGTAGTCTGGTCTCTCTGTCAGGTCTCTCTCTCAGTAGTCTGGTCTCTCTCTCAGTAGTCTGTCTCTCTGTCAGGTCTCTCTCTCAGTAGTCTGGTCTCTCTGTCAGGTCTCTCTCAGTAGTCTGTCTCTCTGTCAGGTCTCTCTCTCAATAGTCTGTCTCTCTGTCAGGTCTCTCTCTCAGTAGTCTGTCTCTCTGTCAGGTCTCTCTCTCTCAGTAGTCTGTCTCTCTGTCAGGTCTCTCTCTCAGTAGTCTGTCTCTCTGTCAGGTCTCTCTCTCTCAGTAGTCTGTCTCTCTGTCAGGTCTCTCTCTCAGTAGTCTGTCTCTCTGTCAGGTCTCTCTCTCAGTAGTCTGTCTCTCTGTCAGGTCTCTCTCTCAGTAGTCTGGTCTCTCTGTCAGGTCTCTCTCTCTCAGTAGTCTGTCTCTCTCTCAGTAGTCTGGTCTCTCTGTCAGGTTTCTCTCTCAGTAGTCTGGTCTCTCTGTCAGGTCTCTCTCTCTCTCTCAGTAGTCTGGTCTGTCTGTCAGGTCTCTCTCTCAGTTGTCTGGTCTCTCTGTCAGGTCTCTCTCTCAGTAGTCTGTCTCTCTGTCAGGTCTCTCTCTCAGTAGTCTGGTCTCTCTGTCAGGTCTCTCTCTCAATAGTCTGGTCTCTCTCTCAGTAGTCTGGTCTCTCTGTCAGGTCTCTCTCTCTCAGTAGTCTGGTCTCTCTGTCAGGTCTCTCTCTCAGTAGTCTGTCTCTCTGTCAGGTCTCTCTCTCAGTAGTCTGGTCTCTCTGTCAGGTCTCTCTCTCAATAGTCTGGTCTCTCTCTCAGTAGTCTGGTCTCTCTGTCAGGTCTCTCTCTCAGTAGTCTGTCTCTCTGTCAGGTCTCTCTCTCAGTAGTCTGTCTCTCTGTCAGGTCTCTCTCTCAGTAGTCTGGTCTCTCTGTCAGGTTTCTCTCTCAGTAGTCTGTCTCTCTGTCAGGTCTCTCTCTCAGTAGTTTGTCTCTCTGTCAGGTCTCTCTCTCAGTAGTCTGGTCTCTCTGTCAGGTCTCTCTCTCAGTAGTCTGGTCTCTCTGTCAGGTCTCTCTCTCAGTAGTCTGTCTCTCTGTCAGGTCTCTCTCGTCCCTGCGCTGACAGAGGTGCTCTGCGGTTCTTTGATGTCAGGAAGAGATTTTTACCCTCTGCTGTTTCTCACCGACTCACGCCGCTCCGACCGCTCATTCAGCCAATTAAAGTGTTCACAGGGCGCTTTGTGTTTAAGATCAGAGCAATTTGCAAGTTCATTGAGGAACGGCGCTGAACAAAAGAAGCTCAGATATGGAATCTGTCATCGCCGTCTCTGACCGGCCGCAGATTAACTTTCCTACCCGATGACATCTCACCACTTGTGGCAAAAGGGTTGCAGAGTTAGTGAAGCTCTGACTGTCGATAGGGGGGAAAGTGGCCATCTTGAATGCTGCAGGAAAGAACAATAAAAACGAGAAACAAATGCATGAGCTTTTTACATTTAGTCATGTAGCTCTTTATATTTAGTCGTGTAGCTCTTTATATTTAGTCATAGCTCTTTACATTGAGTCATGTAGCTCTTTATATTTAGTCACGTAGCTCTTTACATTTAGTCATGTAGCTCTTTACATTTAGTCATGCAGCTCTTTATATTTAGTCATGTAGCTCTTTACATTTAGTCATGTAGCTCTTTATATTTAGTCATGTAGCTCTTTACATTTAGTCATGTAGCTCTTTATATTTAGTCATGTAGCTCTTTACATTTAGTCATGCAGCTCTTTACATTTAGTCATGCAGCTCTTTACATTTAGTCATGTAGCTCTTTACATTTAGTCATGCAGCTCTTTACATTTAGTCATGCAGCTCTTTACATTTAGTCATGTGCACCGGAGCAGAAGAAACAACGCTGCATGCCGTAAGCTTATCAATATCAAGTATAGTGATTAGTATGCGCCAAGATGAAGAGGACGTTCGGCAGATGGACTGTGAAGATGAACGTTAAGTTTGCGTATTAGAACGTACAGTCGGAGAGTCAGGTTAGCCAACTTGGCTATTAGCTTAGCTAAAGTGTAGTGCACTAGCATTTAGCTTAGCACCTCGCGTCGCCGATATACAGCAATGGAAGGACTCAGCCTTAAGAGGTTCTACTGGACGTCTACAGCATCGCTACAGGCTATCTACTGACTGCCAGATCAGCCCTACCTCTAAGTATCACAGGTGACAGTTTCTCTGGACCTTTTACGGCCGAAATACCCAAGACATTTTCGATGCAGGGCTGACCAGCACTCAGGCTATAGACCCTCACTTACGGGCGAGTCGTGTAAAGGTGCATTTCGCTCCTACAGTGTTGAAGTATTAACTGTTTTATTTGGATAGCATGCTCAGGACCGAGTGAAGGGGCTGTCCTGTCCAAAAATCGGGCTTGCGCGTTTCGCGCGCTCGGTTCTAACATACACAGGTATAGTGCCCTTTTCAGCCTTTTCACCTGCCCCTCTAAAGTCCTGTGCACGTCCCTGCCGTGTGGAACCCTTATCCCCAACACATAGTTCCGCCCCACCTATAATAATTGTCACGAGCCGCCACTGCTCTCAACCACTCTTTGCTTTGTTCACTCATACTCATTAAGCTGCAAAGACAACTTCAAACTGGAAATGGTAACAACAGATGAGGTACTCAAAAAACTGAGCGCCCTCCAACCTAACAAGGCCACTGGCCATGACAACATCCCCTCCAAATTCCTCAGAGACTCAGCAGCCGCCATCACCCCAGTCATCACACACATAATAAACCTCTCCATAAAACAGGGAATGAATGAATGAATGAATGAATGAATGAATGAATGAATGAATGAATGAATGAATGAATGAATGAATGAATGAATGAACACTTTATTTAACAGATTGCAGAATGAGTACAATACAGTACGGCTCAATACACACAATTGTTAAGGGGATGCAGACCTGAGAAAGACGTTTGTCTTGTTTACATCAGGGTCCCCCATTTTCAATTCATATTGACATTTATGACATACACAACATACATGACATTTATGGCATAGGGCCATATAGGTATTTAGTACTGATACATTTGTGACATAAACGGTATTCAAATATACAGTACTGTTACCCCTAGATCCTGACAGAGTATATACATATGATGGGGAGGGGACTGTACATTAGGAGGGGGTGGGTGGGTGGGAGGGAAATATACATACGGCGGGGAGGGAATATATACATGCGGTGGGGAGGAGACTGTCTATTAGGAGGTGGTGGGGGTTTTGGGCATTTACGGTGGCCAGTTTCGAATTGCAGCCTCCCGTAGGTGCTCTTTAAGAGCGGTTTTGAATGTGGGTAGGGATTCACATTCCTTTACAGCTTTGGGTGGACACGTCCCCAAGGACTTCAAAATTGCGAGAGTAACACCCCTGCACAAAAAGGGCAGTAAACTAGACCCAGGCAACTACCGCCCTGTTTCTATTCTTACCTCCATCTCGAAAGTCATGGAAAAAATTGTCTACGAACAGATTGAAAAGTACCTAGCGGAAAAAAATCTAATCTACGAATTCCAATCTGGCTTCAGAACATCCCACTCCACTGACACATGCCTTCTCTATTTGAACGACCACATCAAACAAGAGGTGGACACGGGCAAATACTGCGTCATGGTCATGCTGAACCTACAAAAAGCCTTCGACACTGTCAATCACTCCATTCTGATTGACAAGCTAAAAGCAATGGGTTTTGATAGTCTATCAGTGAGATGGATGCAATCCTACCTAGAGGGGAGAGAACAGATGGTGGAGGTAAACGGTACCCTATCCCCCCCCCTCACAGTGAGCTGTGGTGTTCCACAAGGAAGCATACTAGGACCGCTACTGTTCCTAATTTATGCAAATGACATGTCGTCAGCTTGTGACTGCAACTTGTTCTTGTTCGCAGACGACTCAGCCCTGCTGGTCTCTGACAAGAACAAGTTACAGGTTGAAAAAACCCTCAGCTCGGAACTAGGCAAAATCTGCATATGGCTCGCTGATAACAAACTATCATTACACCTGGGCAAAACAGAGTCCATTCTCTTCGGTTCAAATAACAAACTCAGCAAGACCGACGGCTTCTCAGTTACAGTGGGTGACAATATTGTCACAAGGAAAGATGAAATTACCTACCTGGGCTCCATCCTAGAGGCTAATCTTTCCTGTGACAAAATGGCATCCAATGTAATAAAAAAAAGTCAACCAACAAACTCGATTCTAGTACCGGATCTCCTCTCTGGTAAACAAGAACACCCTGAAGACTCTGGCAGGAGCACTCATACAAGCTAGGTACTACGACTATGCTTGCACCTCATAGTACCAAAGCACCTCAAAGGCGCTAAAAACAAAATTACAAACATCTCAAAACAAACTGGTCAGACTACTGCTTGACCTTACTCCTAGAACCCACCTCACCCCTGCCCACTTTGACAACCTAGGATGGCTTAGAGTAGACGACAGAGTACAGCAACTTGCAATGGGCTATGTACATGTCAAAATACTTCCCAAAGGTCAGTGAATACCACGATCACAACACCAGAGGGAGCTCCACAAATCATGTTAAACCCAGATTCGGCTCAAACAAGGGACTAAACACGTTTAGCAATTATGCCACATCAATGTGGAACGCCCTACCCAAAGCTGTAAAGGAATGTGAATCACTACCCACTTTCAAAAACACTCTCAAAGAACACCTACGGGAGACTGCAATTCGAAACTGGCCCATGTAAATGTCCTAACCCAACCGCGTGTATGCCTTCTACAACGCTGTTCGGTTTCCGCGTTGCCGTTTTGCGCTCTGATTGGCCGAGCGCGTGCATGAGCCGCGACAAGCTCCTCAGAAAGGCAGGAATAATAAGCTCTGCTTAATGCAATTTATACAAATGGAAGTATTGATTTCGCAGTAACGAATAATTAAAAAAATAT